>NC_083876.1:3636363-3939393 GCF_032452875.1 Bos javanicus | reverse complement strand
TTACTTAAAAAAAATATTTTTAAATGAAGGATAATTGCTCTACAGTATTTCATGGTTTCTACCAAACATCGATTTGAATCAGCCATAGGTTTATCTGGTTACATAGTCCGATCCAAGAGCAAAAGGGGCTGATAATTGTAATCAAAGCAGGATTAATAGGCTTGGTGACCATCTAGCTAGTTTTTGTCATATATACTGCAGTTCTCCTGACCACCATCCCAACACCAAAAATGTGAAATTATTTACTTCAGTAAAATTTTATCTACAGGTAATTTATATGAAGAACATAGCATTATTCTTAAACATAATCACATTAATTAATTTAGTTCCAGTCCATGTCAAAATTTTAATAAATTTAAATAGATGTGTTTTGATTTAGTGTAGGTATGAAGAAAACATTTCTCACCGAGGGAAAAGCTGCACATATAATTACACTGAAATCATAGAACCTCAGGGTGTTTTTAGAAATAAGAGTCATCTCGGAAGATTTAGGTGTAAGTTTTCCTAAAGAAAGGAGAATATGGGCCAGATGACCTTTAGTAATCTCCACCAGCCATATAAGTCTGTGACATTTCTACTAACTTTCTAAAATACATCCTATTAGGATGATATTATAAACACTTTATAGTGTATATGAAAAATGTCCAGATGCTTTTCTACCATTCCTAAGAATTTCCTGTAATCAAAGAGTACTCATTTAAGCTATCCTAAATCATCTTTCTAACTTCTAAAATGGTGTAATAGCAATAATAATAATAATAATAATAGAACTGTAAAAGGTTGTCCTTGTCTTGATCTCATATGTAAAACTCTGGAGTACCTATAATGAGTGTCTTAAAGTCTGTAGTAATAAATTTGTCACTGGAGAAAAAGGGCTGGGAAGAACCTAGTCCTCACAGCCTTCTATTTTTTTTTATTATTATTATTTTTTAAAGTCAATGTATCATGGCTTAGTCTCAAAGCTTTAGAATTAATATAAGTCACAATGACTTGGGAGTGGTGCATAACCTTGTAAATTTTTTACTTAATTCCATGGGCACCTATCGGTAATTATTGTTTTCTGAATAAGATTCAACACTGAATGTAAAGAAAAACAAATAAATCAACAGAAAAATTCACCTAGTAGGCATCATTTTGTCCTCTGAATCTCCCATCCCCTGTTAATATGTTTTTGCTTGGAGTTTGTTTCTTCACTGCAAGGATAAATTAAATTCTCTCAGGAATATATGAGGATACCAGATGTTCTAGAGGCTTATAATCATTTGGAAATTTTTATCGTTTACTTTTAACCATTTTTTGTATAAATAATGGTTAAACAAATATGGTTTTAGTTTGCATTTTCCTAAGTGAATGAAGTTGGGTATAATTTTTACATAATTAATGAATTTGGGGTGCCCTTTTTATGATATGTATGTGCTCAAATATTTGATTCATTTCCAAAGTGTGTGTTCTGTTTTTTGCTTAAAAATTTGTGTGAAGGAGTTTATTTTAAACTCATTTACCCAACATTGTTGTGAGTAGTCATTTTTTAATGTCAGGTCAAGAGTAGAAATGTCTACTCATGTAGACACATGAGTACTCATGCGTCTCATGTCCATCGCATCAGTGACGCCATCCAACCATCTCATCATTTGTTGTCCCCTTCTCCTTCTGCCTTCAATCCATCCCAACATTAGGGTATTTTCCAATGAGTCAGTTCTTCACATCAGGTGGCCAAAGTATTGGAGTGTCAGCTCCAGCATCAGTCCTTCCAATGAATACCCAGGACTAACTTCCTTTAGGGTTGACTGGTTGGATCTCCTTGCCATCCAAGGGGCCTTCAAGAGTCTTCTCCAAAACTACAGTTCAAAAACATCATTTCTTCAGCCCTCAGCTTTCTTTTTTGTCCAACTCTCACATCTGTACACTACAACTGGAAAAACTATAGCTTTGACTAGACAAAATTTGGGGGGGCAAAGTAATGTTTCTGCTTTTTAATATGCTATCTAAGTTTGTCATAACTTTCAAGGAGGAAGAATTTTTTAATTTCATAACTGCAGTCATGGTGTGCAGTGATTTTGGAGCTTAGAAAATAAAGTCTGTCACTGTTTCCATTGTTTCCTCTTCTATTTGCCATGAAGTGATGGAACCAGAAGGCATGATCTTCATTTTTTGAAAGTTGAATTTTAAGCCAGGTTTGTCACCATACTCTTTCAATTTCATTAAGACACTTTAGTTTCTCTTTACTTTGTCATAAGGATGGTGTCATCTGCCTTTCTGAGCTTATTGATATTTCTCCAGATAATCTTGATTCCAGCTTGTGCTTCATCCAGTCTGACATTTCCCATGATGTACTTTGCTTATAAGTTAAATAAGCAGGGTGACAATGTATAGCCTTGACATACTCCTTTCTCAATTTTGAACCAGCCTGTTGTTCCCTGTTCAGTTGTAACTGTTGCTTCTTGACCTGCTTACAGATTTCTCAGGATGCAGGTAAGGTGGTCTGATATTCCCATTCTTTTTAAGAATTTTGCATTGTTTGTTGTGATCCACAGAGTCAAAGGCTTTGGCATAGTCAATAATGTGTAGTCAGTAAAGCAGAGTAGATGTTTTTCTGGCATTCTCTTGCTTTTTCTATGATCCAACAGACGTTGACAATTTGATCTCTGGTTCCTCTGCCTTTTCTAAATCCAGGTTGAACATGTGGAGGTTCACGGTTCATGTACTGTTGAAGCCTAACTTGGAGAATTTTGAGTACTACTTTGCTAGCATGTTAATGAGTCCAGTTGTGTGGTAGTCTCAACATTCTACACTTGGACATCACCAGATGGTCAATTCTGAAATCAGATTGATTATATTCTTTGCAGCCAAAATGGAGAATCTCTATATTGTCAGTAAAGAACAAAATGGGAAGATATCTGTTGCTCAGACCATGAACTCCTTATGGCAAAATTCAGAATTAAATTGAATAAAGTAGGGAGAGGAAAAAAAAAAAAAAACACTAGACAATTCAGGTATGACTTAAATCAAATTCCTTAAGAATATACAGTGAAAGTAACAAATAGATTCAAGGGATTAGTTCTCATAGAGTGCTTGAAGAACTATGGAATGAGGTTTGTGACATTGTACAGGAAGCAGTGATCAAGACCAACCCCCCAAAAAAATGGAAAAAGGCAAATGGTTATCTGAGGAGGGCTTGTAAATATCTGAGGAAAAAAAGAGAAGGCAAAGGCTAAGGAGGAAAGAAAAGATATATCCATCTGAATGTGTAATTGTAAAGAATAGCAAGGAGAGATAATAAAACTTTCTTCAGTTATCAATGTAAAGAAATAGAGAAAAATAATAGAATGAGAAAGACTAGAAATCTCTTCAAGAAATTAGAGATACCAAGGGAATATTTCATGCAAAGATGGGCACAATAAAAATAACACCATGGGAATAGATATCATATCATAAGGGTAACATAAAGAGTAAGACATATCATAAGGGTACATAAACAGTAAGACTAAAAATAATAATAATAATAATAAATAGGAACAACTGGGAACAGAGAAAAGAAAATAGAAACAGAGTATACTAAGTCAACTAAGAAATGTCAAGTAAGGGAGAGTAGAGAGTTAAGCCAGCTTCTTCACCAGTCTTCATATTGCCATTGAGTGATTCACCTGAATATCCACAAAAAATCCTGCTTCACATGAGACTGCTGTCACTGTAAGCTCTACCCATTCTTCAGCAAACTCATGGGGTACATCCAATTCTGTATGCTTTTGGAAAATGCCTTCCTTTATTCCTGCCACCTCAATACAACTCACAAGCTCAAATTCAACATTTGCATTTGGCAACAATGACATTATCAACCTTATTCTCTGTTCATAATGTCATTTTAGGAACTACTCTACCACACAATTGCACTCATCTCACACACTAATAAAGTAATGCTTAAAATTATCCAAGTTAGGCTTCAGCAACACATGAACCATGAACTTGCAGACGTTAAAGTTGGTTTTAGAAAAGGCAGAGGAACCAGAGATCAAATTGCCAACATTCATTGGATCATCAAAAAAGCAAGAGAGTTCCAGAAAAACATCTATTTCTGCTTTATTGACTATGCCAAAGCCTTTGACTGTGTGGATCACAATAAACTGTGGAAAATTCTTGAAGCGATGGGAATACCAGACCACCTGACCTGCCTCTTGAAAAACCAGTATGCAGGTCAGGAAGCAACAGTTAGAACTGGACATGGGACAACAGACTGGTTGCAAATAGGAAAAGGAGTACATCAAGGCTGTATATTGTCACCCTGTTTATTTAACTTATATGCAGAGTACATCATGAGAAATGCTGGACTGGAAGAATCACAAGCTGGAATCAAGATTGCCGGGAGTAATATCAATAACCTCAGATATGCAGATGACACCACCCTTATGGCAGAAAGTGAAGAGGATCTAAAAAGCCTCTTGATGAAAGTGAAAGTGGAGAGTGAAAAAGTTGGCTTAAAGCTTAACATTCAGAAAATGAAGATCATGGCATCCGGTCCCACCACCTCATGGGAAATAGATGGGGAAACGGTGGAAACAGTGTCAGACTTTATTTTTCTGGGCTCCAAAATCATTACAGATGGTGACTGCAGCCATGAAATTAAAAGACGCTTACTCCTTGGAAGGAAAGTTATGACCAACCTAGATAGCATATTCAAAAGCAGAGACATTCCTTTGCCAACAAAGGTTCGTCTAGCCAAGGCTACGGTTTTTCCTGTGGTCATGTATGGATGTGAGAGTTGGACTGTGAAGAAGGCTGAGAGCCGAAGAATTGATGCTTTTGAACTGTGATGTTGGAGAAGACTCTTGTGAGTCCCTTGGACTGCAAGGAGATCCAACCAGTCCATTCTGAAGGAGATCAGACCTGGGATTTCTTTGGAAGGAATGATGCTAAAGCTGAAACTCCAGTACTTTGGGCACCTCATGCAAAGTGTCGACTCATTGGAAAAGATTCTGATGCTGGGAGGGATTGAGGGCAAGAGGAAAAGGGGACGACAGAGAATGAGATGGCTGGATGGCATCACTGACTCGATGGATGTGAGTCTGACTGAACTCCGGGAGTTGGTGATGGACAGGGAGGCCTGGTGTGCTGCGATTCATGGGGTCTCAGAGAGTCGGACACAACTGAGCAACTGATCTGATCTGATGTATATATATATATATATATATATATATATATATATATATATACATCATATACATATATGTATATATATATATGGAGAGAGAGAGACGTGAGACAGAGAGAGAGAGAAAGAAATGGCAACCCACTCCAGTATTCTTCCCTGAGAAGTCCCATGGATGGAAGAGCCTGGCAAGCTACAGCTCATGAGGTTGCAAAGAGTTGGACACAACTGAGCGACTAACAGGAGAAATGTCTCTAGCTCTTTTACATATGTTTCAATTGAGTTGTTTTTGTTGTTGTTATTGAATTATATGAACTGTTTATATGTTTTGGAAAATAAATCCTTATTAGTCACATTATTTTTGCTATGGTTTAGCCATTAAGTCGTGTCTGACTCTCTGTGACCCCATGGACTTCAGCCCACCAGGCTTCCCTGTCCTTCACTGTCTCCCAGATTTAACTCAAATTTATATCTATTGAGTTGGTTATGCTATCTAACCATCTCATCCTCTGTCAACTCCTTCTCCTCTGCCCTGCCCTCAATCTTTCCCAGCATCAGGTATTTTCCAATGAGTAGACTTTTAGGATCTTGTGGCAAAAGCATTGGAGCTTCAGCTTCAGCATCAGTCTGTCCAGTGAATATTCAAGGTTGATTTCCTTTAGGGTTGACTGATTTGATCTTCTTGTTGTCCAAGTCATTCTCAGGCATCTTCTCTAACAACACGTTTCAAAAGCATAAATTATCCAGTGCTCAGGATTCTTTATGGTCCAACACTCATCATGTCCGTACATACTACTGGGAAAACACCAGTTTTGGCTATACAGATCTTTGTTAGCAATCTAATATCTCTGCTTTTTAACACACTAAGTTTGTCATAGCATCCCTTCCAAGGATTGAGCTTCTTTTAATTTCATGGCTGCAATCCCCACCCCCGGTGATTTTGGAACTCAAGAAGTCATGGTTTCTACTTCTACCCTTCTATTTGCCATGAAGTGATGGGGCCAGATGTCATCATCTTAGTGTTTTGAATGTTGAGTTTTAAGTCAGATTTTGTATTCTCATCTTTCACTGTTATCAAAAGGCTTTTTAGTTCCTCTTCACATTCTGTCACTAGGGTGGTATCATCTGCATATCTGAGGTTTTTGATATTTCTCCCATAAACCTTGATTCTAGTTTATGAGTAACCCAGCCTGATATTTTGCATGATGTACTGTGCATATAAATTAAGTAAGCAGGATGACAATATATAACCTGTTGTAACCCTTTCCCAATTTTTAACTAGTCCATTGTTCCATGCCTGGTTCCAACTGTTGCTTCTTGGCCTGTATAAAGATTTTTCAGGAGACAAATAAGATGGTCTTATATTCACATTATTTAAACCTTCTTTCAGTAGTGTTTTTTTTTTTTTTTTTTTTTTTAAACAAATTATGGATGAATAAGATGAAGTAAGGGGAACTTCCTTAGTGTCCAGTGGTTAAGACTTTACTCTCCAATGCAGGTTGTGAGAGATCCATTCCTGTTCAGGGAACTAACATACTATGTGCCTCAAAAATCTAAACCATAAGCAATTTTGTAACAAATTCAATAAAGTTATTAAAAAAATAAAGAAAGCAAGTGTTGATGTTAATGCAAATCAAGGTTGAATTCTCAATATAGCAACAATCAAGAAATTTTAAGATAAGAAAATAATCTTTCCAAAAAATATCATTCCCACATTTTTGTCTAAATTGGGGAGTTTTATGAATACTTATAATTTGTATCTATCCTTTTATATTTTCTATTACCATAATATATGAAATTTTGTAATGTATTTGTCATAAGGAAACCTCTCAAGATTTCAGAAATTATGGCTATTTTCTGTTTAATAGCCTCTTTAGCCCCTGAAGCCCTTATTTAATTTTTAATTGGTTGTCCTAAATAATAAATGACAAAGAAACTGTAATTCATTTATATTGAAATTATGCATACTATTATTTTTGTTGTTTTTGTAGTCCACAGTGTTTTGGAGTTCAGATAAAATAAACTGATGACTTTGATAAAATATTTTCTTAAAATATGTGTATGAGCAACTTAAAAAATCAATCATGTAAAAAATATATATTAATGAAGACATTATTTTTATGCAGAACAAATAGTTTTATTCAAATGTTAAAACACTGGAAAAAATAAAATATATTGTCTTACATAATATTGTATGAAGATAAAAAAATACAGGGAAATACTATTCTAGTTATTTTTTCCTGAGACTATGTAATGTTGTTTTCCTTTGTAATTGATACCCTTTTAATTTGCACCTGTTTACCTACTCTATCGTCTTTCTACCTGTCTGTCTATCCATTTATTGTTCTTTCCATAGGCCCTGGTTTTATCTGAAGTCTGGAAAGTTGAAATTATATATTTTTGTTTAACCTGCAACACTTGTTAAAGTAATTTTACTATTCAAACTAGGATTATCTATCTCATGACATTAATCATTAAATAAAAGGATAGCTTACCTTAAGCTTCCTTTTAAATTAGAATTAGAAGTTGCTGCACATGCTCACATAGCCTGCTTAAACTTATACATGAATATAAAAAGAAGTTATTTGATATTTTTTATGAGAAAAAAGCTATTTGTTGCATATATTTACATCTGATTAACATCCATAGGGTTCTCTGGACTTGTATACAAACAGCTTGTAAGTCTTCTTGGATCCACTGAAGATGGCAGGAGACAAAGCAAGGAGAGATAGACAGGTGAATACAGGGGTTGTGCCCATAGGAACAGAGACTTACCAGCAGACATCTCTCAGCAGTCAGTGCCAGGGTAGGAAACCTGAACAGTAAGTGGTAAATTGCTGGCAGTTTCACAGCCTATACCATGCTTTGTCTTCCTATTACTTTGTGCACAACTGGATACGGTTAATCCCAGATTTCTTGGCTTATGGTTCTGGATCCCAAGACACACACAGAGACATTTTTCTTCCTGGATAGATGTCAAATTTTAGCTGTCAAACTGGGAACAAGATGAGAGATGTCTTATGCTACCAGATTGCTGATGTCCCTCTGTACTCTCTTTTTTTAAGCTTTATTTTAACATGACAGCATTTATATTGGCATTATCCAAAATGAAAAGAAAAACCATCTTTCTCATACTAGGAAAAAACATTTGGGAAGATAAAATTTAATTCAGTTTTTGGTATTTGCTATTTAGATATGTTAGCATCCTGTAAGCCAATCGGTAATTTTTTAGTTAAATATTGTTTTTTGTTTTGTTTTGAAATTTCTATTGTATGCCCCCCAAATTGTAGCCCAACGCACTATTCATCAAAGTGTTTCATATGATGTGTGCTCAGTGATTAGCTGCTCAGTCGTGTTCAAATTTGCAACCCCATGGACTGTAACCCACCAGGCTCCTCTGTCCACAAGATTTCCCAGGCAAGAATACTGGAATGGGTTGTCATTTCCTCCTTCAGGGGCTCTTCCTGACCCAGGGATCAAAGGTGCATCTCCTGCATTGGTGGGCGGATTCTTCACCACAGTGACACCTCGGAAGCCCGTGTGTTAACAAATGTTTATTCATTACTGCCAAGTAGAAGCACTGCTCCCTTTATTCACTTAATACAAAATTGGATTTCCAGAATGTTAGAAAGTGTTAGTGGTCATAAATTAAATATGCTAACTGCCAATCTAGTCACCTTAGGATGTGAAATGAATGGGGAAACTGAACAAAGGATGACTAGACATAGGTTGGAAAGGAAATCCTAAGTGAGGAGGGAACATTTTATTTATTTATTATTTTTTTTTACAATTAAATATAATTTCTTTTTTTAAAATATAAATTTATTTATTTTAATTGGAGGTTAATTACTTTACAATATTGTATTGGTTTTGCCATGCATCAACATGAATCCGCCACAGGTATACACGTGTTCTCCATCCCAAACCCCACTCCATTTTAAAACATATAGCAGCGGGTAAATATAAACTGAGTGTGAGGTACTCAAATCCACCAGTTCGGCTAGGGTCAGACATATGTGCAGAGACATAGAAGGACAAAGGGACAAGGTGAAAGTTTGCATCAGAAAGCCATGATAAGGAGTCTTATAATTAGCATATCTGCTAGAGCAGGTGGGTAACATTTTATTTCCTTGAAATGTCTTGTTTGTCCCCCAGAAAAAATGAAAAAAAAAAAAAAAGAAAGAAAACATTTCATTGTAATGATTTTGGACTTGCTTTCACAAAAAAAAAAAAAAAAAAAAAGGCATACTGATGGCAAGAGACATCAACAGAAGTCAAAACTAACACAATAGATAAAAAGCAATTCTTGTCAAGTATAGTCAAAAGAAACAATACTGGATATTTTCTAGTAGGCTTCTTTGTTTCATAATGGCTGGGAAAAAGAAACAGATGCCCATGATATTTTTTCTCTGAACACAAGCAGAATCAAAAAATTAGATCTTAAGTCTGAGACAATATTGCTCATAAACATAATTGGGGTGAAAAATAAGATTTTAAACAATACTCTGCTTAGTGAAATAAGTCAAACAAGAAAAGACAAATAATGCATGTTATCACTCACATGTGGAATTCAAAATATAAAACAAATGAATAAATATAACAAAACCAAAACAGACTTAAAGATATAGGAGCAAACTAGTCAGCAGTAGGGAAATGGAGGGGCAAGATAAGGGTAGAGGATTTAGAGGTACAAAATACTACATATAAAAATTACAAGGATATATTGTACACCACAGGGGATATTGACAATATATTATAATAACTTTAAATGGAGTATAACCTCTTAAAATATTGAATCACTACATTGTACATCTGAAACTAATATTGTAAACCAAATATACTTCAATAAAAAAATGAAATGAAATACATTTAAAAAAATAAACAATACTTTTAGGAAGAAACTAAGCATTAGCACAGATCACAGTAAGAAAGATAATATTGATTTAGATAAGTACAGGAAAAAAGATGTCATCAGAGTGACTCATGGGTTTATATAACAAAAAATATAAACACTATGTTGAATAAGATAATTTTGGCTTAAATGTTATAGAATCAAAACACAGGGGGAAAGACATGAAATTCTGGATATTTATTGAACTCATATTATATTCCATATACCAAGTTAGATTTTCAGTATATCATAATAATATGATATGCTATAATAATATATATAATTATATATATTAATATATGTATAATATATATAATTAATATATATAATATTATATATAATATAATAATAATAATATAATAATTATAATATAATAATAATATATGCTATATTATAGTTTACCTGATAAAAACTTCAAAATTCATCAGATAATTATAACGGCTATTTTGTCTCTAGAAGTTAGATTTTATAAAGCATTTTTTTAAAATTATATTGGCCCTTTCAGCAGTGAGGAAATATTAAGAAAAGTGAAGCAATCAGAGAATACATAACTTGATCAAAGTTCACCAGTTTGAATGATATTTATTAAAATAAAATTTTATATGTTCAAATATTAATTACTAACACTTTTGTTGAACACTTATTTTTTCAAGTCAATTAATGCATATGGATTGTAGTAAATTAAACTGTTTCCCCAAAGCCATATAGAGTTAATATGCTTTTTCCATCTGCTAAAATCTAATGTCTACAACTTCTATTTAATTGCTTAAGTGTGGTTTAAAATCAATATATTCTAGCAACCATAAAGATTTACCTCAATTCATTTACAAGGGCTCATATTCTAATTCAAGTATCTAATTAGCAATGAAATTTAAAATTATGGAGTAAGGTAGCTGTAATTAGGAGAGTAGGGCTACATCCCTGTTGTTTCATGTTCTCAGCAGATTTTCTTTGAGTTACTTTGAAATCCCAGGTAGGATATATTTATATATATATATTGAATTATTTGTCATGAGATACATATGCTGAGTGCTTTTAACATCTTAAACCATGAAATCAACTCAGATCCCTATTCTAATGTATTCCATCTCTGATACCTTCATTTTTACCTTTTCCAATGGGCTGGGCTATGTCTGACTTTTGGACTCTTGAATCCCTGCTGCCTAGCAGACCAGCTGATGCATAGAAAGAAGCCAACAACTAAGTATTACATACAAGAATGCATAGTAAACTGACAGACCAAAGAACAAACCTATGTTGTTTTCACATACCAACTAGTCTTACCTGTTAGCTCAAACAGTGAAGAATCTGACTGAAATGCAGGAAACCCAGATTCAATCCCTGGGTTGGGAAGATCCCTGGAGAAGGGAATGGCAACCAACTTCAGTATTCTTGCCTGGAAAATTCCTTAGACAGTGGAGCCTTGCAGGCTATATAGTCCATGGGATCCCAAAGAGTTGGAACAACTGAGTGACTGATACTTTAAATTTCAACCAGTCTTTATTAAATAAATTTACATGTAATATGTAATTTTCATACATACATATGTAATCTTACTTGATGCACTAATATTATAATATAATAGGTATTATCAGTCCACCTTTTTCAATTGATATTGATGTGAAAGGAATTTGAAAGGTTGCTTAGTGTCATACGGCCAGTGGGTAGTAAAGGCTGTAGTGGAATGGGTGTCCTTGAATGTTCATATTTACAAAACAATAACATCAAGATAAGGTGTAATAAAATTAGTGAATAATTTTATGTTACATTTATCAATTTATTATAGTGAACCTATCATATAAATGTTATATCATATAAAAATCTTATAATAAAGTTGTTTTATTACAAGCAAGCTTCATGTTTACCATTCTCATATCAGTGTTTAGATCGTATCTTGTGTTAAGAAACATAATATAGACTCATAGTACATAATGAAAATTATTACTGAATAATAATTCAAAAGAATCCACAAATACAACTTTAGTAGAATTTGTCTATTTCAGTGACATTAGAAACATATTAGAGGTGATGGTTCATATTATATAATATCATATATTAATAAAAATAAGTTCATAGAAATCCTCCCAGAAAATATGGTAAAGAAACTTATACTTTTGATGATGCTTTCTTAAGGGTTGAGTAGAATAAATCTTACACATTACTATTTATGCTAAAAAGCTTTTACTTTAAGAAATACATTAAGAAAATTACAGTTAACAAAATAGTAGCTACATCATTTGTCAACCATTCAAAAACATAATGAGTACAATGAGAAACTGGGGGACAGGCATTTCATTACTTTATACATAAGATATAAAAATGACTTTCAATTTCATTTTAAACAGGCTTACACACTTAGCACATCATCATATCTTAAGGGCATGTAATAATAGAATGCATGAGGTGAGGAGAACTCTATCTTATTTTTATTTGGGAATATAATTGAAGAAAGAAATATATCCTGTCAGATATGTATTAAATGTCACCCTGAAACCACAGAGTCAGACTGAGTTGCAAATAGTTGGACACAACTGAGCAACTGAACTGAACTGAACTGAAACCACAGAATTGTGTTAAATAGTTCAATTTTGTAAACTAGCCATTATTCCACAGATCTTTGATCAACTGAATAACTCAAGAAATATTTTGATAAATGAAGGACAGAAATTAAAAGATGCTTACTTCTTGGAAGGAAAATTATGACCAACCTGGATAGCATATTCAAAAGCAGAGACATTACTTTGGCAACAAAGGTCCATCTAGTCAAGGCTATGGTTTTTCCAGTAGTCATGTATGGATGTGAGACTTGGCCTGTGAAGAAAGCTGAGCACTGAAGAATTGATGCTTTTGAACTGTGGTGTTGGAGAAGACTCTTGAGAATCCCTTGGACTGCAAGGAGATTCAACTAGTCCATTCTAAATGAGATCAGTCCTGGGTGTTCTTTGGAAGGAATGATGCTAAAGCTGAAACTCCAGTACTTTGGCCACCTCATGCGAAGAGTTGACTCATTGGAAAAGACTCTGATTCTGGGAGGGACTGGGGGCAGGAGGAGAAAGGGACGACAGAGGATGAGATGGCTGGATGGCATCACCGACTCGATGGACGTGAGTTTACGTGAACTCTGGGAGTTGGTGATGGACAGGGAGGCCTGGTGTGCTGCAATTCATGGGGTTGCAAAGACTCGGACACGACTGAGTGACTGAACTGAACTGAATACCATATACTAGTGTACTTCCATGAAGGACTTAAATCTTATCTCTGCAGGATTCAAAATGCATTATAAATTTTTGTTTTCATGTAATACATTTGCAAGGGTTTCTGTGCAATGTTACCCTATACTAGTAAGTCTTTTTTTACATGACTTTTCTCACCAGGGACAATGTAATTTCACCATTTAAATAAAATTCAGAATTACTGCATTAACATAAGTTTAAAAATATTGCATAAATGCCCTATGAGAAAATGGAGCTTTGCACAGAATTTAAAATATGGAAGGTTGTCAATCTATGTCACTTTAAGCCTGTATTAGTTTAAATAAGGCCAGTGTCTTTGACAAGGATTTTAACTCTGGTAGAATTTTCACTATCATAAGGTATAATTAGTTTTATCTAACAAACCAAAATGAAATCCCAGTCCTTGAAGATGAAGAGATTATAGTGTTTTTTGTGGGGATGTGGTGGGTATAGTGATCAAGTTTGTCCATGTGTTTATAATCTATTTATTTTTTATTCACTTAATTTATTATAAGTGCATATGAAATGTATTATTTATTTATTTTTATGCACTTCTATGCACTGTCAGGTCTACTTAGGACCTGACAGTGTATAGAAGTATCTTATGGAATGGTAGAGGCCTATTATTGTCAGTTAATATGAATATAAAGCCTTGTCCAGAAGAATTTGTCAAGAGCAGTTTCTAATAACAATATATTGATCTTTGTAACTAACCTTACCTTTTCAGTGGTGGTGTTTACATGGTAAAACTCTAGGTCCTATGAACATTATTCCAAAAAGTAGCAAAAACACAGTAACAACAACAATAAAAACAACAAAAGAGACCCCCTCTTTTTCATAAACATGCACGAGATAAAGAGATTCAATAGATGAATCTCTGTTATAAACATGCTGTCCTAAAGAAATCATGGTGCTGATAGTAAAAGAAGTAGGCTGTTACCTTAAGGTTATAAGTAAGAATAATAACAACAATAATAGGTAATAGCTAAAATTCACCAGCCCTAAAAATTTGAAATGAGGGAATATATTTCAATTATAAGGCATTTTTGTTGTTCACTGACTAAGTTGTGTTTGAATCTTTGCAGATCCTTGAACTACAACACACCAGGCTTCTCTGTCCTTCACTATCACCCAGAATTTGCTCAAACTCATGTCCATTGAGTCAGTGATGTCAGAAAGTATACATATAGTAATTTAAAAGTTTACCACAATCAGTCAAAAAACAAACATTATTTGATATCACTTATTTGTGGGATATTATATATATATATATATATATAATTTGTAATTTGTATTTTATATATATATAATACAAATGAATTTACTTACAAAACAGAAACAGACTCAGACTTAAAAAACAAACTTACTCTTACCAAAAAGGAAAAGTAGGGAAGAGCAAAAATTAGTTTGGTATTAACATATGCACACACTACTATGTATAAAATAGATAACTAACAAGGACCCATTGTATAGCACTGGAAACTCTACTTAATATTCTGTGATAACCTAAATGGGAAAAGAATTTGCAAAAGAACAGACATATGTATATGTATAACAGAATCAATTTGCTGTATACCTGAAATTAACACAACATTGTAAAATAAAATAAGCACTTAAAAAAATGTAGCATAGTGAGAATAAAATTATCATGAAAAACAAGGGACTCAGCTTTATATGGGCTTCCCAAGTGGCACTAGTGGTAAAGAACCCACCTACCCATACAGGATACGTAAGAGACATGAGTTCCATCCCTGGATTGGGAAGATCTCCTGGGAGAGGGCATGGCAATTCACTGCAGTATTCTTGCCTAGAGAATCCCAAGGACAGAGGAGCCTGGCCTGCTACAGTCCACAGGGTGGCAAAGTGCTGGAGGTAACTGAAGTGACTTAGCATGCACACCTGCATGCACAGCCTTATAGTGCTCATTAGCTGCAGAATCACCATGTGGATTTTGATCTACCATATTACAATCTTTTAGAAATCTGAGAAATCTCTTAATAGATTCCAACCAATGGTAGTAAATTATAAAAGAGATTTAGTAACAAGTGAAAAAAAAAAAGTAAGAAAAGGCAAAAAGATATGACACTGAGATGAACTCCCCAGATCAGTAGGTGCTGAATATGCTACTACAGAATGCTGCTGCTACTGCTGCTAAGTTGCTTCAGTCATGTCTGACTCTGTGCAACCCCAGGGACAGCAGCCCACCAGGCTCCCCCCTCCCTGGGATTCTCCAGACAAGAACACTGGAGTGGGTTGCCATTTCCTTCTCCAATGCATGAAAGTGAAAGTGAAAGTGAAGTCGCCCAGTTATGTCTGACTCTTATCAACCCCATGGACTGCAGCCCAACAGATTCCTCCATCCATGGGATTTTCCAGGCAAGAGTACTGGAGTGGGGTGCGATTGCCTTCTCTGACTGCAGAATAGAGGAGAAATAATTCCAGAAAGAATGAAGAGAGAGACAGTGAAAACAATGTGCAGTTGCAGATGTGACTGGTGAGAGAAGTAAAGTCCAATGCTACAGAAAGCAATATTGCATAGGAACCTGGAATGTTAGGTCCATGAATCAAGGTAAATTAGAAGTGGTCAAACAGAAGATAGCAAGAGTGAATGTTGACATTTTAAGAATCGGTGAACTAAGATGGACTGGGATGGGTGAATTTAATTCAGATGACCATTATATCTACTACTGTAGACAAGAATCCCTTAGAAGAAATGAAGTACCCATCATAGTCAACACAGGAGTCCTAAATCAGTACTAGGGTGCAATCTCAAAAAAAAAAAAAAAAAAAATAGAAAGATCACTGTCCGTTTTGAAGGCAAACCAATCAATATCACAGTAATTTAAGTCTGCCCCAACCAGTAATGCTGAAGAAGCTGAAGTTAAACGGTTCTATGAAGACCTACAAGACGTTCTAAAACACCCAATAAAGATGTCCTTTGCATCATAGGGGACTGGAATGCAAAAGTAGGAAGTTAAGAGATATTTAGAAAACAAGGAAACTTGGCCTTGGAGTACAGAATGTAACAGGACAAAGGCTAACAGTGTTTTGCCAAGAGAATGCACTGGTCATAACAAACACTCTCTTCTAGCAACATAAGAGAAAATTCTACACATGGACATCACCAGATGGTCAATACCAAATTCAGATTGATTATGCTCTTTGCATCCAAAGATGAGGAAGCTCTATACAGTCAGAAAAATCAAGACTGGGAGCTGACTGTGGCTCAGATCATGAACTCCTTGTTGTTAAAACTAAGACTTAAATTGAGGAAAGTAGGGAAAACCAATCAACAATTCAGATATGATCTAAATCAAATCCCTTGCAATTATACAGTGGAAATGACAAATAGATACAAGGGATTAGATCTGATGGACAAAGTGGCTGAAGAACTATGGATAGAGGTTTGTGACACTGTACAAGAGGCAGTGATCAAAACCATTTACCCAAAAAAAAAAAAAAAAGAAATTCAAAAAGGCAAAATGGTTGTCTGAGGAGGCCATACAAATAATTGTGAAAGAATAAAAGTGAAAGGCAAAGGAGAAAAGAAAAGATGTACCCTTTTGAATTCAGAGTTCCAAAGAAGAACAGAGAGATAAGAAAGTCTTCCTCAGTGATCAACACAAAGAAATAGAGGAAAACAACAGATTGGGAAAGACTAGTGATCTCTTCAAGAAAACTAGATACAAAGGGAATATTTCATAAAAAGATGGGCACAATAAAGGACAGAAATTGTATGCACCTAATAGAAGCAGAAAATACTAAGAAGAGGTGGCAAGAATACACAAAAGAAGTACACTAAAAAGATCTTCATGACCCAGATAACCATGAAGGTGTGGTCCCTCACCTAGAGCCAGACATCCTGGAGTCCAAAGTCAAATGGGCCTTAGGAAGCATCACTATGAACAAAGCTAGTGGAGTTGATAGAATTCCAGTAGAGCTATTTCAAATCCTAAAAGGTGATGCTCTTAAAGTGCTTCACTCAATAAGCCAGAACATTTGGAAAACTCAGCAGTGGCCACAGGACTGGAAAAGGTAGGTTCTCATTCCAATCCCAAAGATGGGAAATGCCAAAAATGTACAAACTACAGCACGATTGCACTCATCTCACACTCTACCAAAGTAATTCTCAAAATTCTCCAAGCCAAACTTCAACAGTATGTGAACCAGGAAATTCCAGATGTTCATGCTGGATCTAGAAAAGGCAGAAGATCAAGAGATCAAATTGCCAACATCCGTGGGGTCATAGGAAAAGCAAGATAATTCCAGAAAAACATCCACTTCTGCTTTATTGATTACACCAAAGCCTTTGACTGTGTGGATCACAACAAACTGTGGAAAATTCTTACAGAGATGGGAATACCAGAACACCTGACCTGCCTCCTGAGAAATCCATATGAAGGTCAAAAACCAACAGTTAGAAACAGACATGGAACCACAGAATGGTTCCAAATTGGGAAAGGAGAACATCAAGGCCGTATATCACCCTGCTTATTTACCTTACATGCAGAGTACCTGATATGTAAAATGCTGGTCTGAATGAAGCATAAGATGGAATCAAGATTGACTGGAAAAATATCAGTAACCTCAGATACACAGATGACACCACCCTTGTGGCAGAAAGTGAAGCAGAACTAAAGAGCCTCTTGATGAAAGTGAAAGAGGAGAGTGAAAAAGCTGGCTTAAAACTGAACATTCGAAAAATTAAAATCATGGCATCTGATCCCATCATGTCATGACAAATAGATGGGGAAACAATGGAAACAATGACAGACTTTATTTTAGGGGGCTCCAAATTCATGGCAGACAGTGACTGCAGCCATAAAATTAAAAGATGCAGATGGTGACTACAGTCATGAAATTAAAAAAGAAAAAAAAAAGAAAGAAAAGCTTGGCAGTAAAGGTATAGCTGAACTACACAGCATATTAAAAAGCAGAGACATTACTTTGCCAACAAAGTTTGTCTAGTTTTGTTTTTTCCAAAAGGTATGGTTTTTCCATTAGTTATGTACGGATGTGAGAGTTGGATTATAAAGAAACCTGAACACCGAAGAATTGATGCTTTTGAACTCTTGAGAGTCCCTTGGACTGCAAGGAGATCAAGCCAGTCAATCCTAAAGGAAATCAGTCTTGAATATTCATTGGAAGTACTGATGCTAAAGCTGAAACTCCGATATTTTGGCCACCTTATATGGAGAACTGAGTCATCAGAAAAGACCGTGGAAAAAATTGAAGGCAGGAGGAGAAGGGAACAATAGAAAATGAGATGATTGGATGGAATCACCAACTTGATGGGCATGAATTTGAGCAAACTCCAGGAGTTAGTGGTGGCTAGGGAAGCCTGCCTTGCTGCAGTCCTTGGGGTTGCAAAGAATCGGATACAACCGAGGGATTGAACTGAACTGGGGGAAAAAAAAATTGTTTCTTATTTTGGTTCAATACACACAAAATTTACCCAAGTACATTATGTCAATGAGTATACAAATGGATACTAGGAAAAATAATGAAAAAAGATCTTTCCATATGTTTCAGTTGTGAACAAATGATAGATGGAAAGTGGTAGAAGAAAATAAAGGACATTGCTATTAGTTGAACTGTTTCTGCTCAAAATTTATATGTTGAAGTCTAAGCTCTCTGGACCTCAGAATGTGATTCTTACTTGGAGATAGGTCATGAATTAAAATGATGTCATTAGGGTGGGTCCTAATCCACTGTGACTGGTGTCTTTATAAAAAAGGGGAATTTGGAGATACACACAAGTTTGGAGAGAAGGAAAAATGCAGATAAAGGCAGAGATCAAAGTGATGCTTTCACAAACCAAAGATCTCTCAGAATAGAGTCTGAAGGAGAGACATGGTTAGAATATTCCTCACAGTTCTCAGAAGGAACCATACCTGCTAACACCTTTATCTTGGTCTTCTAGCATGCAGAAGCATGTGGCAATACTTTATATCATTTAAGACACTCATTTTGTGATGCTTTGTTCTCATAGCCCTAGCAAACTAATACAGAAGCTATATGCCTGTGCAGCAAAGTAGACAGAATCTCAAATTTAATTAGCAAATAAATGTTCAGAATAAACCAGCTGTTTAAACCTTCATCTGAAAGTAAAGACATTGTAATTTAGAAAGATAAATTTCTCTCTGTTTTTTTTTTTCCTTTTTTCAGATCATGTTAAACTATCCTATCTGTTTTTATCTCTGTAATTTGCTTGCTTTAAAATGAGAAATAAGCCTTTGCCCTGTCTAACAGGAAAATCTTCTTCCTTTTTGGATATTTACAATTTTTGCTTCTATTATGACATTGCATGGTCAATTTTAGTTTTGTTAAATTCCAATCTACTTTTGAAAATAGGCACATTTTGGGCATATAATTTTTCTTTATTTTGTCAGAAAATTCACATATAGAAAACAGAAAAAATGTGAAAGTGTATTTTAATAATTAACTGTAAACAAATATCCATATAAAAACCCAAGTTATTACAAAGAAAATTGCCAGGACCTTGTATCCCCTGGTATGTGCTAACCTAGTCACAGGTCTCACTCTAAACTTTAAAATCAGTCATCCCATTTTATGGGAAAAACATCTTTAATTTATTATTGAACTTCATGTATGCATCCCTAACCAATACCATTGCTTATTTTGATTTTTATAAAAACATATCCATTGTCTCAGGTTTTACTTCTTTAACTCTTCTGGTTTTGTTTAGAGATGAAATTCATTAATTCTAATTACTGTACACTGATAATTATGGACTTATTCTGGATAGATATTTGATATTACCCATGTGGAGCTATTAAGACTAATAATGCATAAGATTTACCAGGGAATATACTTAGGATGGAATTTCTGGGCAGTGCAATATTCTTTCTTTGCCCCTAGAAATTTTAAAAACACCTTTGCTTTCTTTAACAAGGGGTCCTAGACTCATCCGAGGAGAAGGCAATGGCACCCCACTCCAGTAATTTTGCCTAGAAAATCCCATGGATGGAGGAGCCTGGTAGGCTGCAGTCCATGGGGTCTTGAAGAGTCGGACATGACTGAACGACTTCACTTTCACTTTTCACTCTCATGCATTGGAGAAGGAAATGGCAACCCACTCCAGTGTTCTTGCCTGGAGAATCCTCGGGACGGGGAAGCCTGGTGGGCTGCCGTCTATGGGGTCGCACAGAGTCGGACATGACTGAAGCGACTTAGCAGTAGCAGCAGCAGACTCATCCTGAATTTTTTCTGGACAGGTAATGAAATAAAATGCCTTACTGAGGATCTTATCTGGGAAATAATAGTATAAGAAAACAAAATTGAGTAGAAAAGGCTGCACAATACCTGCCTCATGTGATGACTGGAGAGTAGCAGGGTGATGAGAGGTGAAGGATTTTTAATTATTGTAGGAGCAGTACTTTTTCTAAAAGTAACAGAGCAATTATCTTTTTCTGAAATTAAATATCATGGGTATATATTGGCATTTCCAATATATCTCTGATTTTCTGTTTCTTCTGCTTTGCTTCAATAGCAGAGTTTCTAGACCAATATCTAAGGGCACTAACTGTGGAACTTGACTCCCTGGGTCCAAATCCAGGCTCCATTATGGGAATATATTACACATTTTTGGTATAGATTTCTTAACATATTTTAATTGTTTTCATTATAGAATAGGAATAAAAATAATTGCTAAAATGTTCTAATAGATGTAAAATGTAAACATATTAGTGACACATAAATTGAAAAATAGTAATTTAAATAACAAGAATATGCGATTGGATTCAGTAATTATTCATATTTCTTTGGCTCTCTTGGAAAAATGTCCTAAAAGGCAAGATTCTAAAATGAAGGACAATCAATCCAGGGAATCACCAAAGGAAGTAGAGATGGAATCTATTTTTGCACGTAATTCATTTGTGAACTCTAAATCACATAGGCTTCAATTATTAAGTACTATATAGGTTAATGTTTTAAAATGAAGGATTTGCCTCTTAATGTGAACTCTGTAGTTCATCACAATGTGAAGAAAGTAATGTTTTCAGCTTAGTAACTCTCCAGAGAAGCTTGCTCTCATTTTATGCTGTCTGCTGGTACATAAGAAACAAATATTTGGGAAGGAAAAAACAAAGAAATTCCCATATGAAAACATGGCAAAATATCAATAGATTGAAGTAGAGCAGCTTCTTTTAAAGCAGAAAATGCTTTATACTAGGAATTTTGCTGGAAATTCAAATATTTTATATGAAATTTAGTTTTATTAATTCTCACTATAAAACTTAAGATATATCCTTCAAATAAAAGTGACTCAAACATAATTGAATTCCCGTTAGAACTGGACATGGAACAACAGACTGGTTCCAAATAGGAAAAGGAGTACATCAAGGCTGTATATTGTCACCCTGTTTATTTAACTTATATGCAGAGTACATCATGAGAAACGCTGGACTGGAAGAAACACAAGCTGGAATCAAGATTGCTGGGAGAAATATCAATAACTTCAGATATGCAGATGACACCACCCTTATGGCAGAAAGTGAAGAGGAACTCAAAAGCCTCTTGATGAAAGTGAAAGTGGAGAGTGAAAAAGTTGGTTTAAAGCTCAACATTCAGAAAACCAAGATCATGGCATCGGGTCCCATCACTTCATGGGAAATAGATGGGGAACCAGTGGAAACAGTGTCAGACTTTATTTTTCTGGGATCCAAGTTCACTGCAGATGGTGACTGCAGCCATGAAATTAAAAGACACTTACTCCTTGGAAGGAAAGTTATGACCAACCTAGATAGCATATTCAAAAGCAGAGACATTCCTTTGCCAACAAAGGTTCGTCTAGCCAAGGCTATGGTTTTTCCTGTGGTCATGTATGGATGTGAGAGTTGGACTGTGAAGAAGGTTGAATGCCGAAGAACTGATGCTTTTGAAGTGTGGTGTTGGAGAAGACTCTTGCGAGTCCCTTGGACTGCAAGGAGATCCAACCAGTCCATTCTGAAGGAGATCAGCCCTGGGATTTCTTTGGAAAGAATGACGCTAAAGCTGAAACTCCAGTACTTTGGCCACCTCATGAGAAGAGTTGACTCATTGGAAAAGACTCTGATGCTGGGAGGGATTGGGGGCAAGAGGAGAAGGGGACGACAGAGGATGAGATGGCTGGATGGCATCACTGACTCGATGGATGTGAGTCTGAGTGAACTCTGGGAGTTGATGATGGACAGGGGTCTTGGCTTGCTGCGATTCCTGGGGTCGCAAAGAGTCGGACACAACTGAGCGACTGATCTGATCTGATCTGAAAAAGAGTAAAGTATTTTAAAAATAATCATAAACATATTAAAGAAATAAAACATTAAATTTAAAAATATAAGAAATTTAAAATTCTCTTCATAATACTTCTGTTACAGAAGATCAAAGCAAAATATTATCTTAATTTCAACTAAAAGTTTTGCATCCTTTAAAGTACAAAGATTTACTACTATTTTATGGAAGAAAGTGATTTTTGCATATTGTTATTCAATGTCCCTTTAAAATAGGTTTATTAATGATACAAGGAGAGATATTTTTTTACTTTTAATATTTTAAATATCTAAACACTGTTTCATTCGTTTTATTTCTGCTTTTGCCTACGTAGTCATTATCCTCCCTTATTTCCACTCTCTTTTTGAAAAACTGGTGACAATGGAAGGTCCAGAGCTAGAATTCTGTACCTAAGCTTGTTATAACATGTTTTAGTTAACTTTTGGGTTCATCTGGTGCCTAAAAAATTAAATCAGAGGTGATAGAGTTTAAGGTGATAAAAAAAAAGCAATCTGGCTAAAAATTTAGTGAGGGTTAATTAAATTAGGTAGACAACAAGGTCCAGTCAAATCAGACGTAGATATCAATAGGCATATCTGCCACACATAAAGTATGTCTCATTTGGGGCTTTCCATGGTCACAGAAGTAGTTGTTTCATGAATTTGCATCTTGGTATTCGTATGGACTATTTTGATAGAGATGCCCTATTCATTTGGGAAGAGGAAAATGACCAGTTATTGCTTATAGGATGCCAGTCCCAAACTTACTAGGTAAAATTATGTTTGGAATCATTTGGTCTGTTAGATTCATATAATAAGGCAAGGGATAGGTACCCTTGTGTCCATGATACTCCAAAATAAATAAATAAATAAATAAAAATAAATAAATAAATTGTTCTTGGGAAAAAAAAAGAGGATAGGTATTTGCATTTGTGGAAAGTACATGTGAATGCAAATATGAGGCATATGAAACAGCCCTCATTTATGTTCTGGTGGAAGAATAGATTTACTTTTTTGCAAAGCATTATTGATGAAAGAAGTTCCTTTTGAAGCCTAGGGTGGAAAGCTGAAGGGTCCTCTGTGAGAAAGTAAGTGAAGTGCAACTGTGAGTTGCTCAGTTGTGTCTGACTCTTTGCAACCCAATGGACTGTAGCCCTCCAGGCTCCTCTGTCTATGAAACTCTCCAGGCAAAAGTACTGGAGTGGGTTACTATTTCCTTCTTCAGGGGTTCTTCTTGACTCAGGGACTGAATCCAGGTCTCCTGAACTTCAGGCAAATTCTATCATCTGAGTCAGTAGAAAAGTCTGAAAGGACTCTCTAGTGATAAACAAAGAATCACGAATTTGGGGTCCCCTGATACTTCTAAAAGGAAGACAGCACATAACCAGCAATTAAATCAAGACTGTGAGATTGTGGTATGGCTTAAGTGAAGAGATGCCATAACGTCCAGGGCTTTTGAAGGGATGGGAGAATTATTAAAGAAGGAACAGCTTGTGTGAGGGGAAGAAAAACAATAGTATTGAGACAATGTAAAGCTCATTATGTACAAAAGGTGGGGGAGACAGAGTCCCATTTGCAGGAGCAAGAGGGAAAATACTGTGGGTACGAATGTCAGATTTGAGGGGAAAAGAGCAGTAGAGGAAGACTGATGTGGCCTTTAAGTGAATAGGCAACTTCAGATAAGGTTTATGGAGGTTGTGGAAGGGCCTGCTCGATATTTGATATTTGATAGGGAGAACAATTTTTTGTTTGCTTGTTTCATCATATCAAGTAAAAAAAAAAAAAAGCAGGCTTTTATTTACAGGGGTTTCTGGGTCCCTGAAATTCAAGGGCTCTTGAAACATGGAAGCTTTGGGAGATTGCAGTAGTCCAAAAGTGACCTATGTAACTATAAATTATCCTTGATATTTTGAAGGTTTGGAACAGATGTTTACATATTGTCTGCTGAAAGGTGGAAAAAAGGCATCCAGTACCTGAGAGTTACCTATGAGAGAGTGGTATCAGATAGACAAATTAGCCAGGAAGGAAAAAGCCATCTCTGCCTCAGTCTCTCCTACAGTTCATGTTGAGAAGCTGCAGGACTTGCTCAGAGCAATCCGTGGATAAGGAGGGAAAAAAAAATTAGAAAAACCTCACAAAAGAATGGAATACTTCCGCTTAAGTCAGGGAGTTAATCTCCAGTTAAAAGAACCATGAACATTTCCATCCAGGAAGTTCTCTCTTGAATAGAAATGAGTCAGGAAGCATCCTGCTCAACAGAAGTAGTCAGGGATTAAATTCCCCCTCAAGGAATAATTCTACCAGGGGAGATTCTCAGTCAACATTAAAGAGCCAGTGAAAGTCCTGTGCACACAGAAAAGAACCTGATGAGACAGAAAAGAATTAAAGGAACTCCCTGCATCTGGTGAAGCTATATCATTACAATTCACCAAAAAATTATCATGAGGATATTAATTAAAATAATACCAAGCAAATGATGAGCAGAGATAATTGGAGAATGTGACCTCTAGTATGGATAACTCATATCATAGAAACTTGCTTTCATTTGTATGTTCATGAAATCGAGAAAAATAAAACCTGTTGCTTCTGTTATCCAGAGAATTGCTTATTCTCTGCAATTTGAATATACAGTTTACCAGTTAAGCATCATCACTAACCTGGAACAAGGAAGATCACAATCTTTTGACATATTAAATAGGAAAGAAACATATATATCCTCTTTTTACTTTTAGTTGTGGAGACAAGAATAATTAGACTGTCTTTCAGTTCTCCAGAGACAAAGACTGTATGTTCTCAAAAGCATATGGTTGAAGTAATTTTTTATGCTGAATTTGTAAGCAATACAATCTCTAAAAAACCTGGACCAAGGAAATTAGATATAGCCTAACAACTAGAGAGGACCCAGAGGTGTTATTTACAGTATTTCTTAATATATAAACTATTCAAACATTTGGCAATGATCAAATATATTTGAAATGAATTTTGCTTGTTTAAAAACCTAAACAACTACTTGGGTAAATCTGCTCTCAAAGTTCTATCTGCACAAAAAAAGCATACACACAGAATTTTAAAGAAAATCCCCCAATCATTTGGAATACATTTATATTTCATGTAGAAGTGTTTTTGTATGATTTTATCAAGTTTTGAAAAGCAAGAATGTTATACAAGTTAAATTCTCCTTACTTTACACTCTAAAATTGTGATTCATAGAGGTTTTTCTGGAATAATCATTTCTTCCTCATGCCACCCCATATTTTTCTCAATTAATCATAAGCCAAGATTCTACTATGCAGATATAACCTCAGGTATCTACATCTAACCACTCTGTAGCATTTAGTTATCTGTTTTGAGAACAAAATAGTTTCATTATATTTTTAAACAAATTTTTGTGATAATTATAACTTATTGTGATATGCAATTACAGTCCAGAAATAAATGGAAGTTCTGCTTGTCTAAACTGAATATTCACTATGATATCTTATCTCAAGCTTTAGTGTAAAACAATATATGCTTTACATCATTAAGAGTTTTATTTCTAACAATTTTAACCAACAGACAATATCTAAATATATTTAAAAACAATCTAATGCTATGACCAACCTAGACAGCATATTAAAAAGCAGAGATATTACTTTACCAACAAAGGCCCATCTAGTTAAAGCTATGGTTTTTCCAGTAGTAATGTATGGATGTGAGAGTTGGACTACAAAGAAAGCTGAAAGCCAAAGAATTGATGCTTTTGAACTGTGGTGTTGGAGAAGACTTTTGAGAGTCCCTTGGACTGCAAGGAGATCCAATCAGTCCATCATAAAGGAAATCGGTCCTGAATATTCATTGGAAGGACTGATCCTGAAGCTGACACTCTAATACTTTGGCCACCTGATGAGAAGAACTGACTCACTAGAAAAGACCCTGATGCTGGGAAAGATTGAAGGCAGGAGGAGAAAGGGACAACAGAAGATAAGATGATTGGATGGCATCACCAACGCAATGGACCTGAGTTTGAGTAAACTCTGGGAGTTGGTGGTGGACAGGGAATACTGGTGTGTTGCAGTCCAAGGGGTTGCAAAGAGTCAGACATGACTGTGTGACTGAACTGAACTGAAAGGCATTTTTAAAACATTTAGTCTTTTACTGCACTTTTAAATTAATGTGCTAGAAATTACAATGATTATAACTTTAAATTTGTGTTGTAAAATAGAAATTAGAATAGCATAAATACATGAATGTTCTCTCAATATCAGTACAGTTCTTAATAAATTTTATTTTCATCAGTTTATTGCTATTGAGGGTTGAAGCAGAGAAGGTAAGGCAATGATTTTAATGATCAGGTTCCCAAAATTATGACCTTTAGCTTATCTATTGATATAGATGCTCTCCATCTTGAAAAGAGGTGCTTCAAGCATAAGGAAAGTTTTATTTACATTTTTGGAGAAAAAAATAGTTTAAAAAGAAAACAATAATAATACAAAACCCACTTGAAATCAAACACAGATTGAAAATATTTCTGTTTCTTGACACCATTCCCAAGACATTGCATCTGAAACAAAAGAGGTGGGACTTTTTACACTATCTATTTTTATGAAACATTATTTTCAGAGTGGCAAACAATGTTTATTTAAACTGCATTCTTGCAGGAAAAGGTGATTTGGACATAGAATAGTTAAGGAGAGACACGGTATAATTATTCTGCAAAACTGGAGTTAGCTGGATGTGTCTCTAATAATAAGATGCCCTACATTTCAAGGACAGCTTTGTCATTTGGAGGACTTATGTGTAAAATGGAAATCATATGGTATATAGCAGAATAAATTTCTATTATAAGGATGTAAGTTTCCTGAAATACTTTTAACCTATACAGTAGGGTTAACCTATAGATTAGGTTAACCTAACCTAACCTATAGAGTAGGAAATTGTACAAGTTGCACATAAACAGAACAGAACAAAATAATCAAACAAACAAACAAACAAAAAGTGTGCTAAGACACAGTAAAAAAAATTGATCAAAACCCCATTTATCCAGGAACAACATTATCTCTAAGATTGTTCTTTACTTTTAGTGTCAGATGACCTAAAACAAGCTGACTATCTAGGGATAGGAAGCTCAATTGGTACTTAAGGCAGACCTAAGGTTTTCCTTGCACAGATCTGTTCATGTTTCGAGTCTAGTATTAGAATTGTATAAGAGATCTCATAGACAAGTTAGTCTGTGGCCCAGATAGCTTCCAGTGTAGATGATGCCATCACGGTTTGATGTTCTTTAACTCAAGGTGACGGATTAGACAACAGATCAGTTTCAATACAGTGAAGAACTATCTATCCAAACATTATATTGTGTTTCTCAAATTTGAGACATTGAACATACTTTATATGGCAATTTTTTTGAAATGCAATTATTACCCATTTCCTTGCTTGGTTGTGCTCTATGTAGCATGTAACATGTTTCATCTTCAGATATACAATATAACATTTATTTTGCACATTATCACACATGAAATAGAATATAACATTCTTTAGATGAAGGATTTTTGTCTTGTCTTAATTGCTAGGTTGCCAGGCTCTAGACCAAAATCTGGAACAAGGCAGACACTTAGTGTCAAATGTGTCAAACAAAAGGGAGAGTGAGCATGAAGAACAGAAAAGAACCTCTTCAAAATCATTTTACTTTTCACCTCAGTATAAGGTATCAGAGTTTATGATCAGATACTAGCTTTTCTTGAATTTTGTAGGTGAAAAGTGATCTGTTTTGAAGAAAGTTCAGGATGTGCTGACATTAATTTTGACAATTGTTAATGTGTCATGAACTTGCTCTTGATCTGTGGCTAGTTACCCACATGTGTAACCCAGTCATGAATCTTGTTAGCTGCCAATTAAGCACAATGCCTGTGAAATGTGTTCTGAGTTTTTAAAGGGTTATGGTCATCATCTGTGGAAGCATTTAATGACATGACATAGTTATAAACACTAACAAAGTTACACCAGACAGATTTGGATCTTAGCTGGATCTGTAGCTCACAAAGTGTCATCTTTACCCATTAAACTGATACCAGGAGTGTCCAGCAAGTTCTAGGCAAGACAATGCACACATTCCTTTCAGTGCTCCTAGTATCAAAAGGGTTTATGCCTCAGGTAGTTCTTTATATCTGCCTTGATTTCATTAGGTGTAAATTGGAGTGTCAATTTCTGCTGGAAAACTGTACTTTCAGGTTATTTTAATGTTTAATTTCCTGAGCTGTGTCTTCAAAGCACCTTTTCACAGAGTACCTATCCATCACAGGTAATATCTATGTATCTCTAAAGTAGCATAGGTAGCTATTCTCTTTGCTTACTTAGTATATTTTACATAAGTCTGACTAATTCCCTTGGGAAATACTTTCACAGAAAGCAGTACAGAATCCTGGGTCCCACTGAAGGTGGAGGAGTTAGACAGAAATTTAGAAAGCCTCTGCTTCTTCTTGGTGTGCTTAGTTTACTTATAATTGGTCAGAGTGGGTTTCAATCAAAGTGAAGGGGTAGATGCCTCCCTTCCGTGAGGTCAGTGATTATGGTATATAGGGAGAGAGGGAAGGCAAGAAAGTATCCTGAGGACTGTCAGGAGTCATCTTTGTTCCTCCTCAAGGACTCCAGTCTACTACTCAGTTTAAAAATAAAGAGGGTTGGGGAGAAAGGTAGATACCAAGTTGTAGAAAATCATGTTGCCTCTCAGAACTTTGTGAGATCTCCTTCTTCCAGATAAGCTTGGCTCCCTCCTAAAAAAGGAAGGAAATATGGCCCTGTTCCATCCAAACTCTTTTGCTAGGCTCATTTGCAATTGCCTCCTTAACTCAGAAATTTGCCCATCTTTCTGTCTCTTGTCTAAATGGGTCTATTTAATTTGTTCCTTCTTTGCATTTTGCTTGAATTCCCCACCTGCTATCCTCTGTGTCAGTAGCTTGAACTGAGTGTACATACACTTTAGGGTAATTTCAAGGGACATATTAGAAAACAGAATTTTAGGATAATAAGTCTCTAGATTCTCAGCTTTCATTTCTAGTTTTCATTTGTAGTCTCTCCTGAACTTGAACTGTTTCAGCATTCTCCTCTTGTCAGGGCATCATACAGATTTTTTTTTTTCCCCTTTCTCTTTCATAATCACACTTCTCATATTCTACAAAAGAAATCATGTTTCTATTCATCCTAAGTCTCACTATCATGTGTTGCTCTGGGTTGTTATTAAAATCTCAGGGTATTAAACAAAGGCAGAGTACAAAATTGAAATATTCTGTTGGTGAGTCATTATTAATCAAGGCATCTGAGCTTATTTTAGGGTTTCTTGCCTTTTCCTGTTTTATACATGTTGTGTTAAGGGCAAAATATGGCACTATAAATGAACTATCCTCACTTGTTTCTGGATATTTGTATTTCAGATATATTGCAAAATGGTGCAGCAAGAGTAAAGGAAAACTTTCCTCTTCTACCCATCAACCATTATTCAAGAATACAGCACTTGTAAGAGAGCCCCATGATAGCACTGAATGCAACGCTGCAAATAAACACTGAAGAGGCTCATAGTCTCTCTGCTTTATCCATGTTTAAAAAACAACTGGAAATAACATTTCTCTAGTATTAAGTGCATCCTTATTCATTCTTCATTTTTACCATTCTATATAGTAAGTCATAACTTTGTGTACACTTTCATTTGCCCATGCTTTTCCTAGATTCCATTTGCATACTTTTCTTCTGTGAAATTGAAAGAAGTCATTTTTTTTTTTTTTTGCATATACGTCCTGCAGACCACCACTATAATTTATCTCTTACACACTCAAACTATATGCTTCTTCGTAGGAGACCACCAAAGCTTGAGATAGAAATAGATAAAGCCATCAAAATATACTTTAGGCACCCTTTCTACAGTATGCTTCTTCTGTTACATCTTACAGAATAACCCTACTCTGTTTCCCTTGAATTTTAGGAAGAAACACTTTCATTTATATTTCCAGCATTCCTAAATTCTTGAACATTGTCTATCTGTAATATCCTCTTTCTGCTTATACCTGTTGTGTCAGTGTGATGGTCAGTTTGATGGTTCTTAGCTTGGCATAGTACCCATAGCACCCAGTTAAACAAACAAAAACTTACCTAGATGTTGTCATAAATATACTTTGCAAATGTGGTTAAAATCTACAATCAAGTGAATTTAAGTAATAGAGAGTATCCTCAATAATCTTGCAGATCTGATCCAATCTTCTGAAAGATTTTAAGAGCAGAGTTGAGATTTCTGGGAGAAAGAAATCCACTTGTTGACTCCAGCATCCACTTATGCCCTTCAATTTCCATTTCACACATCCCAGTGGCCTACCCTACAAATTTCACACTTGTCTAGCTGTGCCCATAGGCACTTAAAGCAACCAAATCTGTGTCAGTTTTCTAGTAGTACCTTAACAAATTATACAAAATCATGGCTCATGACATCAGAAATATGTCCTCTCATAGTTTGAAGGCCAGAGACCAAGATGTCAATGGGATGGCATATCCCTTCAGAGGCTGTCAAGAAAATCTGTTCCTAGTCCCCTCCACTTCTGAAGGCTGCAGGCACCCTTTGGCTTGTGGCAACATTAGCCCATCCTCTGCCTCTGTCATCCCATTGCCTCCTCCTCTTCCCTGTCTTCTTTGTGTGTCATCTCAAAATTCCCTCTGCTTCTCTCTTGTAAAAACACCTTTGATTGAATATACTGCCCATGGGGTGGGGATAATTCAGGATAAGCTCCTCTGCTAAATATCCTTAACAAAATCACATCCCTTGACATGTAAGTTAATATTCACTATTTTGCTATGCTGCTACTGCTAAGTCACTTCAGTCATGTCCGACTCTGTACGACCCCATAGATAGCAGCCCACCAGGCTCCCTTGTCCCTGGGATTCTCCAGGCAAGAACATGAGTGGGTTGCTCTTTCCTTCTCCAATGCATGAAAGTGAAGAGTGAAAGTGAAGTTGCTCAGTTGTGTCCAACCCTCAGTGACCCCATGGACTGCAGCCTCCAGGCTCCTCCATCCATGGGATTTTCCAGGCAAGAGTACTGGAGTGGGATGCCATTGCGTTCTCTGTTTTTTTTTTGTTTGTTTTTTTTTTTTTTGCTACATAAGGCAATATTCAGTTTCTGGAAATTAGGATGCAAAAGATCGAGGAGGGGCAGAACTTATTGCCTACCACAGTCTGTCCTTTGACTCCATAAGATTTACATCTATCACACGTGCATTTGGGGTATTTACTCCACCCCAATTACTCTCAAATAAGCACAACATCTATTCAATCTTATAATGCCATCTAAACATCATCTATTTAAAAGTCTCAAATCTCAACATCTAAACCACCTAAAGTAGGTACGAGTGAGACTCTGCTTATTATTTATCTTGGGGGAAGAGTTCTCTACTTTTCTGGCCCCATGAAACTAGAAAATAAATTATGTATTCTTGAAATACAATGGTGAATAGACCTGTTATAATAGTTACAGGCATTTCTGTTTCAACAGCAAAAATGAAAGGCAGAGAGGAGTTACAAGTTCCAACCTGTTTCAAATTGCAGCAGACAAATCCACTAGGCTCCCAGGCCTGGAAATAGTGTGTCTTGCGGCTCTGCCCTCTTGTCCTGTGACTTGATTCTCTCAGCCTGTAGCTCACCCCTCTAGACCCTGTGATCTGTCCTTAGAGTCTTTCATACTGCCTTTGGAGTGGTAGTGTAGTGCTGTGCTGTGCTTAGTCACTCAGTCATGTCTCCTTGTGACCCACCACTGGACTATAGCCTGCCAGGCTCTTCTGTCTATGAAATGTTCCAGGCAGGGATACTTGAGTGGGTATCCCCTCTCCAAGGAATCTTCACCCCCCCCCCCCAGGGATTGAACCTGAGTTTCCTGCATTGCAGGCAGATATCTGAGCCACCAGGAGAGCCCACATTTTTACCATACACAGCAATAATAAACCAGGCTGCATCACAATTGTTGGCTGGAAACTGTCTCAGTTAAACATCTAAGTTCATCACTTACAAGTTCTGCTTTCCCTACAAATAAAGGACACAATTTAGGTGAGTATTCTACCTCCATATGACAAGGATCACCTTTCCTTCCATTTCCAATAGTATGTTTCTCATTTCCTTTCGAGCTTCTGCTGCTGCTGCTGCTAAATTGCTTCAGTCGTGTCCGACTCTGTGCGACCCCATAGATGGCAGCCCACCAGGCTCCCCCATCCCTGGGATTCCCCAGGCAAGAACACTGGAGTGGGTTGCCATTTCCTTCTCCAATGCATGAAAGTGAAAAGGGAAGGTGAAGTCGCTCAGTCATGTCTGACTCAATGATCCCATGAACTGCAGCCTACCAGGCTCCTCCATCCATGGGATTTTCCAGGCAAGAGTACTGGAGTGTGTTGCCATTGCCTTCTTCGTTTGAGCTTCTACCAAATACCAAAAGAGACTTTCCATTCATATTTTTAGCAACATTTCATTTATGACTGTACAAACATCCCCTCAGATGATAGACATTAATGGACAATACTCTTCACTTCTTTTTGATCCCTGACCTTTTATCTAATTCCAAAGCCACTTCCATATTTTCAGGTATTTGTCATACAGTAGCAATTCACTTCTGGTACCAAAATCTGAATCAGTTTCCCAGGCCTTCCATTAAAAAAAAAAAAAAAAAAATACTACCATTAAGCAGCTTAACATAACAGAAATATGCTTTCTCTAAGTTCTGAAGACCAGAAGTGCAAAATCACCATGTTAGCAGGCCTGCATTCTGTCATCAGACTCTAGGGGAGATTCCATTCCTCACTTCTTCCAGTTTGGGTTGACCTCAGGTCCTCTGTTTTCCTGGTCCCTCTGTAATCTCGTCTTCCATGTGTCTTTTCTTTCTTTGACATAATGGAATATATGTTTATTTTCATTGACTTTAGCTAGTGCAAAAAAAAAAAATTAGTTTAAAGATTAAATTTTGTATTTATTATATCCTGATCTTTCTTGTTCTTCCCTCACCATTTTTTTTTAATTGGAGGATAATATTTGCCGTTTGGTTGAGCTGGGCCCTTGTTGCTGTGGTTGGACTTTCTCTTGTTGCAGCAAGAAGGGGGTACTCTTCACTGTGGTGCATGTGCTTCTCACTCCAGTGGATTCTCTTGTTGCAGAGCAGAGGGTCTAGGTGTGAGGGCTCAGTAGTCGTGGGACATGGGCTTTGTTGTCCTGAGTCATGTGGAATCTTTCCAGATCAGGGATTGAACCCGTGTCTCCTACACTGGCAGGCAGAATTTTATCTACTGTACCACCAGGGAAGTCCATGTCTTCTCTTTTGTGTAATGATTCTAAAATTCCTTGTGCCTGTCTCTTATAAGGACACATATGAATACATTAAGTGCCCACCCAGATAATCCAAGATAAACTCTTTCTCTAAAGACTCTTAACTTTATAGCATCATTTGTGTATACTATATGGCAATGTTCACTTCAAAAGATGAGTTTTTTTTGTTTTTTTTTTTAAAGATGAGCTTTCAATTGAATGGACTCCTTTATCAAAAAATAAACATTTTCCTGATTAATTGTCCTGTTTCAAAAGGAACATTTCTTTTTTGTACTACCTCTTTTGAACTTTCATTTGAACCACGAAAACAAGTAGTTTCTCAAAGAATAAAGAAAAAAAAAAAGAAAAATACCTGGAAATGACTCTACATTTTCATATCTTACATTTTATTTCCATTTGAAAGATTTAAAAAATGAAAGATTTTGGAGACATTGCATGTTTACTTTTTCCCTCGATAGTCCCTCATCATTCCACAACTCAGCAATCTATTACTTCTAGATAACTTAATTCTTGTGTTCAACCATACATGTACAATCTTAACTGTGACATTTTATAAAATATTTTTTCTGAGGGTAAAGGCAAAATTACTTCTTCATAGCAAGAAATGGTCATATATTTATTGTTTTTATTAAAATTATATTTGCCTTTTTTCTCCCAGGGAATATTTTGAAACATATTTGAATATAATTTTAACAAAATCATACAATAAAATATCCATAGAATATTGCAAAATAATTAAATGTTGAAAGTAAGATGAGATAAAAATTGAAATGCCATACCAATTGCATGTCCAAAAATAGTTTGAAGCAGTTTTATTTGCAAGTCAAAAACCTTTACACACTTGTTTTAAAATTGTTAAATGCTACTATATGTAAACATTTCTTTTGTTAGTCAATTGCTCACAAACAGGGAAATAAATTTATAAAACATAGTATATCTGTGTTTTGTTATATTTCCTACATCTGTTTATCATAAGCCTTCTTAAGTCATCTGAAGGATTCTTTTTTCTATTGCTTGAATTATTTAAGTAATTTAGTTAAGATAATTGTGTTGTTGTTTATTTTTCTTCCTAGACTCACACCCGTGGTTTTACTTGCTTGTGGTTTTACTTGCTTGGATATTGTCTAAAATAACCCTAGATGATATAAAACATCTAAAAGATAAATGCTTATTTTTATGTCAAATATAAAACACGTGGTATAAAATTTGTAAATTAGCTTTGCATATTTTCAGTGATCTTCAAAGTGTATGATTTGAATCAAGACCTTACATTTGTATTCTTGATAATAACTTGAAATCATACTCATTTCTGACACAGCAGGTTTTTGATAGCTCTGTAAAAAAAAAAATCATTACTTCAGGCAAGGTGACAAGGATAATCACTTTCTATAATTAATGTTTAATACTTGAATGCCAGGGAGGAATTATTATGTCCTTGGTCCAAAAATTTTAACCACACTACATCATCTGCCCGTCAGGAAGTATTGGTGAGAATAACTAGAGTGACTCTGGTTCAAAGAAACTGTATTAGATTTTTGTCAGCTTTTGAAAATGTTGTAACTCAAAGTAATATTTGAACTGCTAACATGCAATGCAGAGTTTATAGCTTTCTTACAGTACTAACTCTCTTTGGAAGTCTAGAAATCTGATGAAACCATTTTATCTACACCTTTTGTCAAATAAAGTGGTATTTCATGAAGAATAAGTTGGAATCATTTAGAATATAAAATACAGTTATGTTCTTGCTTAAAAACTAGATTGAAAAATATGTGTTTTTGTTTTCCTTAAAGTCCATGTTTCTGTTATAACTGGAGATTTTTTGTCTGAAATGAAGTAACTTAAGTCAATATAATTTATTAATAAAGATAAAAATAAGGATGCTTCCCTGCATGATATGAACTTGGGTTTGCTTCTTCAACTTGTAAATATGATAGAATCTATGTCTGATAGTTAGCAATATAACTTGCTGCATTTATATAAATCCTGCTCTCTCCACATACATGTTGCATCTTTGTCTTATCATGTTAATGTGTTCAAACAAGTGGAATATATATTATATTTTCTACCATATTTAACGCTTTACTTCTTCTCTTTCTAGTATTTTCAAACAAATAAAATCACTATATTTTATGTATAGTCTGATCATGTCTTTACACTTAAAACCTTGTAGTTCTAATTGAACAATTTTATTACAGATAAGGATTTTTGGAAATATTATCAAATTTTTTAGATCTATATTATTTTCACTATTTTTCAGCTTACTAAAGCCTATCTCCAGGAATTTTACCTCCTGAAAACTCTTTTAAGTTTCTAGTATTTGTGTCCCATATTGATGGTAAGTGAGCCTGACTATTGGTGGAGGTGGATTGTGGGTTCAGTGTAAGCCTTACTGTGAAACTGAGAAGTGATAAGTCTACAGAAAGTTGAAGATAAACAATGCAGATAGCAGTTAACAGCATTTTATGTGGAGGGGAGCCAATTTAAAGCCTTGAAATAAAGCAGAGGGCTGCTTTCTGGGAGTGAGTGGAAGGCCAGTGTCACTATCATTGGAAGAGCAGGGTGAAGCAGCAATGAGATTATTGATGTGCTCCTGGGTGCTCATGCTGAGTCACTGCAGGTGTGTCTGACTCTCTGCAACCCTATGGACTATAGCCTGTCAGGTTCCTCTGTCCATGGGATTCTTCCAGGCAAGAATACTAGAGTGGGTTGCCAGACCCTCCTCCAAGGGATCTTCCAGACCCGGGGATCGAACACATGTCTTCCGCAACTCCTGAATTGGCAGGTGGATTCTTTATCACTGAAGTACCTGGGAACCCCAAGATTAGTGGTGGATGATGTCAAAGAGGACAGTTCTTATAAGGACTTGGAGGACCACATGAATAGATAGATTATCTTGTAAGCAAAATTTTCCCATAGGATCTGACGCCTTTGATGCAGGTCTGATTGGCTGATGGAAAGCATACAGCTACCTCATTTCTAAATCAACTTTCTATTAGAATGAAAGAAGGAATGCACATATTAGAAAATCCCTAAAGAAGCACTAGCACTAGAAAAGGACCAAAACAACACTTTAGTCATACAGAAATTTTGAAAATATGCATTAAATGTGATCAACTTGACTCTGAAAACAGTTAACAACAAGAAATGAATAAGCTCCTTCAGCAAAAGAAAAGATCTCAGAAAAGACAAGGAGATTTTTGCTTTGTTAGTTTAGTTTGGGTTAAAGGTGGATGGAAGAATGATGATAAAGGCCAATAAAGGCTCAGTTGTCTTGGAAGAGCTGATGCTTGCCTATAACTCCAGGGTAAAGCCAGGTCCAGTTCACTGCAGCAGGAATGACTACAGTGTGTAGCCCAAACTGCATCTTCTAGGTGCCCAGCGTCTGTTTTGTTGATACATATTCAGTGGACAAGAAAAGTGAGGCAAGAGAATCACAGTGTGTGGGTCTTACTTAAATCTAGCAAAGCAAAATTAATGGATAATGCTCCACATAAGACCTGTGGAACAGCATTGTATATTCTACCATAGCAAAAGTAAATATTCCATTTTTGACATGGTAAATAATATGGATGTACTTAGGTACACATAATACAAATCTATTTAAAATACATATGTATTGATAACTTTATTATCACCAAAATATGTACATGTTTTTCAAATGTCAATAGAACATATTTAGCAATTGTCTTCTAATTGGGCATTAAGAAGAAGCCAACTCAATATAAAATGCCATTTTAAACAATAGATGTACAAAATATTTTATATATGCTCATACTACATTAAAAATGCAATATGTAATGAGATAAATGATAATTAAATTATACTCTTCCCAAAATCTCCACATCTTGGTAATTTTAGAAATTCAACAGAAATAAACTACAATATGAGTACTAGGTTAGAAAATACTGTGGAATATACATATATATGTAAGATTAGAACACAATATAAATAAATTTAAAATAAATAATCCTTTGGTTCTAGAAGATATAAAGTATGACAAAACATAGTAGTGGAGTGAAATATTTAACAAATCTAAGGGTAATTATTTCTTAAGGTTAAAACAATATGAAGACACAGATGAAAATGTGCAGCAGAAAAGAGTAGAGGGTGGCTCTAGGGATGATGTTATAGTTTTCTACAGGATAAGGATGGAAGGCAAAGTTTGATAACAATCTCTACTTACATTAATGTTTTTCCTTTAAATCTCATTAACAATAATTATTCTCTTATTAAAGACAAAATGTTCTCCACAGATATGTTAGACTCTGAAAAATTGCATTACACACATTCTGCATGTCTTACTGCGTATACTGATGAAAATAAAAATATAAATAATCAGCCCAAAGGAAAATGAAGTAACCTGCCCTTAATACTAATTTTTTTCCTTTTCTTGATGAGCAACATTTGATTAATCATGTAAAAATTTACTCATTAATAGCTTCAACTAATTGAATTAAAACTATTTACAAGATATAGCACTTTTTGTGTAAAACATCATTAAAAAAAAGAGGGCTTCTTAAATTTTAAATCCACTTTGGATTTTTATTTTTTTTGAAAATTAAAGATCCATTATGTTTGAAATCTAAAGTTTATGATCATGAAAACTGCGCCTGGGTCTTCTCTATTCACCAGCTCTTAAAGTTCTGCTCACAAGGGTCCACAGATTCATATAGTACATCACACAGCATCACATAGCACATGTATTAATCATGTCCTAGTCATGAAATTAAAAGACTCCTTGAAAGAAAAGCTATAACCAACCTAGACAGCATATTAAAAACCAGAGATTTTACTTTGCTGAGAAAACTCCATCTAGTCTTTTTTTTTTGCCTATGGTTTTCCCAGTAGTCATGTGTGGTTGTGAGTGTTGGGCCATAATGAAAACTGAGCACCAAAGAATTGCTCCTTTGAACTCTGATGTTGAAGAAGATTCTTGAGAGACCCTTGGACTTCAAGATCAAACCAGTCAATCCTAAAGGAAATCAGTCCTGAATATGCATGGAAGGACTGATGCTGAAGCTGAAACTCCAATACTTTGGCCACCTGATGTGAAGAACTGACTCATCGGAAAAGATCCTGATGCTGAGAAATATTGAAGACAGGAGGAGAAGGGAATGACAGAGGATGAGATGGTTGGATGACATCACCCACTCAATGGACATGAGTTTGAGCAAGCTCTGAGAGTTGGTGATGAACAGGGAAACCTGGTGTGCTGCAGTCCATGGGGTCGCAAAGAGTCAGACATGACTGAACAACTGAACTGACTGACTGAAGCATTTGGCATATACAGTTGACCCCTTTTTCTATGAAGTTTCAAGACCTCAGTGGATACCTGAAACCACATTTAGTATGGAAACTTACATATAGTGTTTTTTTTCTGTACATATATAACTACAATAAAGTTTAATTTATAAATTAGGAACAGTAAGAGATGAACAACAAAAATCAATAATAAATTAGAGCAATTATAGCAATATACTGTAATAAAAACTTTGTGAATGTGGTCTCTTTCTCTCTCTCTTAAAATATTTTGTTATGCTTAATTCACCCTACTTGTGATGGTTTGAGATGGTAAAACACTTACATGATGAGAAGATGTTAGATGAATGATGTAGGCATTATGAAGTAGCATTAGGCTACTACTTACTGACCTTCTGATCACACACCAGAAGAACCATCTGCTTCATGTGATCTTGGATCATTGAGCCAGGACATTGCTGATGGTTGAGGACCCCAGGAAAGACAGAGTGGAATAGCATGAGATGTCATCACATTACTTAGAATGGTACACAATTCAAAATTCATGAATTGCTTATTTCTAGAATTTTCAATTTAATATTCTTCAGACTGCAGTTGGCTAAGGGTAACTAAAACCATAGAAATTTAAATGGCAGGTAAAGAGACTACAGTAAACTGGTGGGAAAAAAAATGGTGTCTGTCTTGTCTCTGAATTTTTCTCCCACTTAAAGATGACAAAAATGCTTAAGATAATCTGGGCTGACAATTTCCTGGTTGGTGGGAAAAAAAAATAAAAGGCACAGGATCAGGGTGGCTAGTTAAGATGGGCCATCAGTCCACTCTAGCCGAGGATGTATGTTTCAGGAGTTGGGATGTGTATGTATTGGGCTTCCCCGGTGGCTCAGTGGTAACAAATCTGCCTGCCAAGTAGGAGACTCAGGTTTGAACCCTTGGTTGGGAATGTACCCTGGAGGAGGAAATGACAACCCACTCCAGTAATCTTGCTGGGAAAATTCCATGCACAGGGGAGCTTGGCAGGCTACGGTGCATGGGATCCCAGAGAGTCAGACATGACTGAAAGACCAAAAAAACAACAAGTTCTACTTTACACTGGGCATAATCAAAAGGAGGAGACTGAAAGTATAAATGGGGGAAGCCAAGAGGGATAGATAGGAAGTATGAGGAGGACTCCTTTGGTAGTATCTGACTATTAAAAGATCTGTCTGTCTACTTGAGTTGAACTGAGCTGTAACTTGACTGTTGTTCTACACTGTTTAGTTCATCGCTCAAAAATTTTGTTGTGATGAAACAAGAACTGAGGAAAAGAAATAAACCAACCTGACAGACTGATCTGAGTAATAGGAACTACAAAGTCCAACTTTTCAGAGGCAGAGACCAATGGGCTAGAGAGAGGAGGGACATAAAAGAGATGACTGTGGCTTAGATTTTATTCTAAATGTGATTGCTCCGAGTGAGCTACTGAAGGATTTTAAGCAAGGAAATTGTATGATCTTTTCAACATTTGAGAATGTCATCCTGGGAACAAATTATAAAGAAACAAAAACAGTAGCAGGGGACCATGTAGGCATTATGCTAAAAATTATGAAGTGATCTTGTTATATGTGAAATCCTAAAAATAAATAAATAGATAACCCAGCTCATGGATACAGATAATAGATTGGTGGTTGCCAGAGGCAGGTAATGGAGGTTGGGAGAAATGAGTGACTGTTTAGTTTAAATAAATTTAGATTAAAAAAAAAAAAAAAAACCAAGCAGGGAAAGGAGGCAGAGGGCTATTTCAGATGGTTCAAAATGACACGGCTTTGATGGCTTGGATTAGGGTGGTGACAGCAGAAGTAGAAGTGGACAGACAGGATATATGTTGGTGTTAAAATAAGCAGAACTTGCTGATGGCTTACTACTCACTCCAGTATTCCTGGGCGTCTCTTATGGCTCAGTTAGTAAAGAATCTGCCTACAATGAGAGAGACTTGGGTTCAATCCCTGGGTTGGAAAGATACCCTGGAGAAGGGAAAGGCTACCCCCTCCAGTATTCTGGCCTGGAGAATTCCATAGACTGTATAGTCCATGGGGTCACAAAGAATCGGACTGGACTGAGCAATTTCACATTCACTTTCACTTGATCATGTGGGGCATGGAGAGACCTTAATAAAGACCAGACCTAGGTGATGGGCTTGAGCCATTTGATTGGTTTTGGTGAGTTGGTACCTGGGAGAAGAAAGCTGAGTTTCATTTAAATTAAATTTGGGGTACTAATCCAAATCTGAATCATTAGGTTATTAATATAGATTATAGAATCAAATAAATATCACTTTGTGCTTTTAATCAAGAAATAAAGTGTAATCAATTTTATCTGGTTATATGCAATAGAATTATACTTTTGAATCTTATGAAAATAAAATCTGTTTAAATTTCTTGTTCAGGTAGTTCTGTCTCATCTTTTATTTGAAGAGGATAATTATTGAAAATATCATGAATACCTGATTCTGGAAATGAGTCACATATGAAACAATGGTAGAAAACTATCCCCACAAACAGTAGTACACTATAAGTCATTTTTCTTGGTAGTTCTTATAAAATCTATTCAAAGGACACTGTTGCAAAGTAAATCTGCAATCATTCTGTATTATTGCTCTCATTTCAACTAAGAACAAAAGTAGTGAGTATTGTATGTTTATGATCTTGTACCCCTTTTGTACGTGTTTATAAATCTATTATAAGATGACTATAGAAATTGTCAAACAAATGAGTGTGAAAGTCAGATTCTTTATTTTATGATCCAGAAGAAATCAAACAGAGTATGTTTATCCTCTCAAAATTAAAAACATTGCCCTAACTTGTTGTGCACAATAAGAGTTGGTATTTTTGAGAGTTTCTTAAAATCCCAAGTGTATAATCATTATCATTTATTTATTTATTTATTTTAGTTTTCTACATTTTAAAAAAGGATATTTAGTAATAAGTAAGTTTAGTTGTAGGTTAAAAATTCCTCCACTCATATATGTTTAGGGAAGGCATAAGTCACTTGATATGAAATATATGAAATAAAAAGTAATTAAGAGGTCATGCTATTTAAAAGCATAATAAATTACTGTAAATGTGAATTATAAAACCATCGATATGTTTATGAGAACTTTTATTTTTGCTTTGTACATTTAAAAATAACTCAACACCTCACTTTTAAAGGACTCAAAGCATAGGTGCAGCCTATATTACCGTATTTAATGTAAAATGCAAATTTACTATTTAAATAACTTTATTCCTATTTAACTGAAATTTTAATTATAACAAGGTAATTTCTTTCTTCACATGCATTTAAAAATGAAAATGAAAAAGCTAGTACAAAATTTTTTCAGCTCTAAAATATTCTTAGATATCTTTTTATAATAGAATAAGGTTTTTTATAATAGCTTTATTATTTTTAGTTACCTGCATTACTGACTGAGAATTCAGTCAATAAAGAGAGGCTAGAAAATAAAAACAATCAAGAAATTCTTTTAGCAGCTAGTACCACTGCTATATAATTATTTATATATGTATATATATATATAGAGAGAGAATATTTATAGACACATATAGACTTTTTTGCTGCTACAAAATCAAATTATAAAACATTTGTTCTTAAGTGATTTGTCTGATTTAATATAAATATAAATATATCTGTGGGTTAACACATGTATGCATTATTCTACTAAGTCACAAAAAATTTATTTATGACTTATGTGACATAGTTTACTAGTGTATTTATTTATATAATTTATGATTTACTGTCTATCTTTTAATACAGGTGAGTCAAAATTGCAAACTACATTAAAATGCATGAAGATTCTGGAGGACAGAAATTTGTTCATAATGCAACAAAGCAATTTGTTACCACTTTTTAAATAATAATTATTGCTTACTGAGTATTTACCTTGTGCTGTTTCTACTAACAAAAACTTCTCCAAATTATATTTCAATTATTAACCCCATTCTCAGGATAAAGAAACTGAAAGCAAGAAGATTTAAATAACTTCCCCAAAGTTACCTTGCTGCTAAGTCGCTTCAGTCGTGTCTGACTCTGTGCGACCCCATTGATGGCAGTCCACCAGGCTCCCCCACCTTACTGGGAATCAAATGTAAAGGCTCTGACCTAAAAAAATGAACTACTGTATAATTACAGTGTGTTTGGTTGATGTGTGAATTATCTATTATTTCAGTGAATGATGAACTACATTTCCAATATTAAGACATATGTTCTTATGCTCCAAGTAGCAATATACTAGGAGAAATAATGCCCAACTTCAGTCAAATACTTGACTGGGATTCAAATATGGTTATTCCTGTTCAGTATTCTGAGAAAGAGTAGTTCTTGAAACTAGTTAATTTTTAGAAAGCTTTTGTGTAAGAGAGACGCATGCCCATGTACCAGGGTCCAGCCCCTGTTGGATCCAGGGATTCCTTCGGGAGGATGGTGTTGGTGAAAAGGATAGCAAAGCAGAGAGATTAGAGGCTCATTATAACTGGTTTACCCGGAAAGTCAATAAAACCCGTGACATCAGGTTTGCTCTGACCACGGAGGCCGAAGGCGCCCTCTCGAATCGCTGAAGGTGCCCCACCTTAGGCACCTTCTCGAGTGGGTCTTAGAAGCCCAGGCAAGTAAGTGGTCCCCCAGGACCCTGCGCTCCAATTATATGTCCTGAAGGAAGAACAGAAAAGAAAAGGAGAGAAAAGGAAGCAAGAAAGAACGACACGGGGAGACCAAGCTTTGAGCAAGGTCCGTAGCTTTGTTTTCAAAGGGAGCTTATACACCTTAACTTGTGCATAGAGGATAATAGGGGGTGTGAAATGATGGAAAGTCAGCAGTCTTTGATCCTTATCAAGACCAGGCTTTCCTTTCTGGAAACTTATCATATACAAATGCTTTAGGTAATTTACATCATCTTCTGGCCAGAAGGCCTGTTAAAATTTTATGACTCTGATAAATGTTTGTCAACCATAAGACTTATTTTCTCTAAGAGTAATTATTTTAAGGTTGGGGCCATCCTCCGAGGGTGTTAGATAAAGTTGCATTCCTATAGGGCAAAGGTGCAGTGGGCTTACAACAAAGGAAAGAATTTATTACTGTAAGGGTCTAAAGTTGTTAACACCAAGGCCACTACTTATTTTTTATATATATCAACTATATTAATTAAAACACTTCCAAGGATACAATACAGGGGATGTGGAAACTTGGCAGCAAGCACTGGCTCAACAATGAAATCTTCTACTAATTCTATTCTAACAATTTCTTTTTTTTTTTTAATTAATTTATTTTTTTAAATTTTATTTTATTTTTAAACTTTACAATATTGTATTGGTTCTGCCATATATCAAAGTGAATCCGCCACAGGCATACATGTGTTCCCCATCCTGAACCCTCCTCCCTCCTCCCTCCCCATACCATCCCTCTGGGTCGTCCTAGTACACCAGCCCCAAGCATTCAGTATCCTGCATCGAATCTGGACTGGCGACTCGTTTGATATATGATATTATACATATTTCAATGCCATTCTCCCAAATCATCCCACCCTCTCCCTCTCCCACAGAGTCCAAAACTGTTGTATACATCAGTGTCTCTTTTGCTGTCTCGTATACGGGGTTATCGTTACCATCTTTCTAAATTCCATATATATGCGTTAGTATACTGTATTGGTGTGTTTCTTTCTGGCTTACTTCACTTCGTATAATAGGCGCCAGTGTCATCCACCTCATTAGAACTGACTCATATATATTCTTTTTAATGGCAGAGTAATACACCATTGTGTATATGTACCACAGCTTTCTTTTTTTTTTTTTTTTTCCTTTGAAATCCATCTGTATTTTTTTTAATTTTATTTTATTTTTAAACTTTACATAATTGTATTAGTTTTGCCAAATATCAAAATGAATCCGCCACAGGTATACATGTGTTCCCCATTCTGAACCCTCGTCCCGCCTCCCTCCCCATACCATCCCTCTGGGTCGTCCCAGTGCACTAGCCCCAAGCATACAGTATCGTGCATCGAACCTGGACTGGCAGCTCGTTTCTTACATGATATTTTACATGTTTCAGTGTCATTCTCCCAAATCTTCCCACCCTCTCCCTCTCCCACAAAGTCCATAAGATTGTTCTATACATCAGTGTCTCTTTTGCTGTCTCGTACACCGGGTTATTGTTACCATCTTTCTAAATTCCATATATATGCGTTGTATACTGTATTGGTGTTTTTCTTTCTGGCTTACGTCACTCTGTATAATAGGCTCCAGTTTCATCCACCTCATTAGAACTGATTCAAATATATTCTTTTTAATGGCAGAGTAATACTCCACAGTGTATATGTACCACAGCTTTCTTATCCATTCATCTGCTGATGGGCATCTAGGTTGCTTCCATGTCCTGGCTATTATAAACAGTGCTGCAATGAACATTGGGGTACACGTGTCTCTTTCCCTTCTGGTTTCCTCAGTGTGTATGCCCAGCAGTGGGATTGCTGGATCATAAGGCAGTTCTATATTCAGTTTTTTAAGGAGTCTCCACACTGTTCTCCATAATGGCTGTACTAGTTTTCATTCCCACCAACAGTGTAAGAGGGTTCCCTTTTCTCCACACCCTCTCCAGCATTTATTGCTTGTAGACTTTTGGATCACAGCCATTCTGACTGGCGTGAAACGGTACCTCACAGTGGTTTTGATTTGCATTTCTCTGATAATGAGTGATGTTGAGCATCTTTTCATGTGTTTGTTAGCCATCTGTATGTCTGTATGTCTTCTTTGGAGAAATGTCTATTTAGTTCTTTGGCCCATTTTTTGATTGGGTCATTTATTTTTCTGGAGTTGAGCTGTAGGAGTTGTTTGTATATTTTTGAGATTAGTTGTTTGTCAGTTGCTTCATTTGCTATTATTTTCTCCCATTCTGAAGGCTGTCTTTTCACCTTGCTTATAGTTTCCTTTGTTGTGCAGAAACTTTTAATTTTAATTAGGTCCCATTGGTTTATTTTTGCTTTTATTTCTGATATTCTGGGAGGTGGGTGATAGAGGATCCTGCTGTGATGTATGTCAGAGAGTGTTTTGCCTATGTTCTCCTCTAGGAGTTTTATAGTTTCTGGTCTTACATTTAGATCTTTAATCCATTTTGAGTTTATTTTTGTGTATGGTGTTAGAAAGTGGTCTAGTTTCATTCTTTTACAAGTGGTTGATCAGTTTTCCCAGCACCACTTGTTAAAGAGATTGTCTTTAATCCATTGTATATTCTTGCCTCCTTTGTCAAAGATACGGTGTCCATATGTGTGTGGATTTATCTCTGGGCTTTCTATTTTGTTCCATTGATCTATATTTCTCTCTTTTTGCCAGTACCATACTGTTTTGATGGCTGTGGCTTTGTAGTAGAGCCTGAAGTCAGGCAGGTTGATTCCTCCAGTTCCATTCTTCTTTCTCAAGATAGCTTTGGCTATTCGAGGTTTTTTGTATTTCCATACAAATTGTGAAATTGTTTGTTCTAGCTCTGTGAAGAATACCGTTGGTAGCTTGATAGGGATTGCATTGAATCTATTAATTGCTTTCAGTAGTATACTGATTCTCACTATATTGATTCTTCCAATCCATGAACATGATATATTTCTCCATCTATTAGTGTCCTCTTTGATTTCTTTCACCAGTGTTTTATAGTTTTCTATATATAGGTCTTTAGTTTCGTTAGGTAGATATATTCCTAAGTATTTTATTCTTTTCGTTGCAATGGTGAATGGAATTTTTTCCTTAATTTCCCTTTCTGTTTTCTCATTATTAGTGTATAGGAATGCAACAGATTTCTGTGTGTTGATTTTATATCGTGCAAATTTACTATAATCATTGATTAGTTCTAGTAATTTTCTGGTGGAGTCTTTAGGGTTTTCTATGTAGAGGATCATGTCATCTGCAAACAGTGAAAGTTTTAATTCTTCTTTTCCAACCTGGATTCCTTTTATTTCTTTTTCTGCTCTGATTGCTGTGGCCAAAACTTCTGAAACTCTGTTGAATAGTAATGGTGAAAGTGGGCACCCTTGTCTTGTTCCTGACTTTAGAGGAAATGCTTTCAATTTTTCACCATTGAGGATAATGTTTGCTGTGGGTTTGTCATATATAGCTTTTATTATGTTGAGGTATGTTCCTTCTATTCCTGATTTCTGGAAAGTTTTTTTATCATAAATGGATGTTGAATTTTGTCAAAGGCTTTCACTGCATCTATTGAGATAATCATATGATTTTTATTTTTCAATTTGTTAATGTGGTGTATTACATTGATTGATTTGTGGATATTGAAGAATCCTTGCATCCCTGGGATAAAGCCCACTTGATCATGGTGTATGATCTTTTTAATGTGTTGTTGGATTCTGATTGCTAGAATTTTGTTAAGGATTTTTTCATCTATGTTCACCAGTGATATTGGCCTGTAGTTTTCTTTTTTTGTGGCATCTGTGTCAGGTTTTGGTATTAGGGTGATGGTGGCCTCATAGAATGAGTTTGGAAGTTTACCTTCCTCTGCAATTTTCTGGAAGAGTTTGAGCAGGATAGGTGTTAGCTCTTCTCTAAATTTTTGGTAGAATTCAGCTGTGAAGCTGTCTGGACCAGGGCTTTTGTTTGCTGGAAGATTTTTTATTACAGTTTCAATTTCCGTGCTTGTGATGGGTCTGTTAAGATTTTCTATTTCTTCCTGGTCCAGTTTTGGAAATATGTACTTTTCTAATAATTTGTCCATTTCTTCCATGTTGTCCATTTTATTGGCATATACTTGTTGATAGTAGTCTCTTATGATCCTTTGTATTTCTGTGTTGTCTGTTGTGATCTCTCCATTTACATTTCTAATTTTATTGATTTGATTTTTCTCCCTTTGTTTCTTGATGAGTCTGGCTAATGGTTTGTCAATTTTATTTATCCTCTCAAAGAAACAGCTTTTGGCTTTCAAAAGGAGATTTTTCATCAATGGTGCTGTATAGAATAAGTTTTGAAACTACTGTAAAAATAAGACCAATAACTGGAATCAGAAGGCTTAAGTCCAAACCATAACTCCAGGGAACTCCTCACTCCAGGGAACATTAATTGACAGAAGCTCACCAAACGCCTCCATACCTACACTGAAGCCAAGCACCACACAAGGGCCAACAAGTTCCAGGGCAAGACATACCAAGAAAATTCTCCAGCAACACAAGAACACAGCCCTGAGCTCCAAGATACAGGCTGCCCAAAGTCACCCCAAAACCATAGACATCTCATAACTCATTACTGGACACTTCATTGCACTCCAGAGAGAAGAAATACAGCTCCACCCACCAGAACACCGACACAAGCTTCCCTAACCAAGAAACCTTGACAAGCCACCTATACAAACCCACACACAGCAAAGAAATGTCACAATAAAGAGAACTCCACAAACTGCCAGAATACAGAAAGGACACTCCAAACTCAGCAATTTAAACAAGATGAAGAGACAGAGGAATACCCAGAAGATAAAGGAACAGGATAAATGACCACCAAACAAAAAAAAAAAAAAAGAGGAAGAGATAGGGAATCTACCTGATAAAGAATTCCGAATAATGGTAGTGAAATTGATCCAAAAATCTTGAAATCAAAATGGAATCACAGATTAATAGCCTGGAGACAAGGACTGAGAAGATGCAAGAAAGGTTTAACAATTTCTAACTCTATGAGAGGCTCTATAATATTTGAATATGTTAAACTTCCCATGCCTCTTGCAGTTGGGAGACTGTAAACAATCATATGGGTAGCTGTAGGAGTCTGGGTAAACCTGTCAGTCAAGTTAGAAAGCCATCTGAGGGGTTTGGATTAAAACACTCCTATTATGCCCAAGAGGCTAATTAACTAGAGCTCTAAGTTGATTTCCTTCAGAGAATGGTGGTTGGGGATAGCAAAAGTTGGCTTAAAGCTCAACATTCAGAAAACGAAGATCATGGCATCCGGTCCCATCATTTCATGGGAAATAGATGGGGAAACAGTGGAAACAGTGTCAGACTTTATTTTTCTGGGCTCCAAAATCACTGCAGAAGGTTGCTGCACCATGAAATTAAAAGGCGCTTACTCCTTGGAAAGAAAGTTATGACCAACCTAGATAGCATCTTCAAAAGCAGAGACATTACTTTGCCAACAAAGGTTCATCTAGTCAAGGCTATGGTTTTTCCTGTGGTCATGTATGGATGTGAGAGTTGGACTGTGAAGAAGGCTGAGCGCCGAAGAATTGATGCTTTTGAAGTGTGGTGTTGGATAAGACTCTTGAGAGTCCCTTGGACTGCAAGGAGATCCAACCAGTCCACTCCGAAGGAGATCAGCCCTGGGATTTCTTTGGAAGGAATTATGCTGAAGCTGAAACTTCAGTACTTTGGCCACCTCATGCGAATGAGTTGATGCTGGGAGGGATTGGGGACAGGAAGAGAAGGTGACGACAGAGGATGAGATGGCTGGATGGCATCACTAACTCAATGGACGTGAGTCTGGGTGAACTCTGGGAGTTGGTGACGGACAGGGAGGCCTCGTGTGCTGCAATTCTTGGGGTCGCAAAGAGTCGGACACAACCGAGCAACTGAACTGAATGTCAGAGAAGGTGGTGAAAGTCTTAAAATAGTAAAACAGAGAGAATTTGGTTTTGGGATAGATGCTCAGGCAGATCCAGTGGGGGGTCCTCGAGCCCTGACTCGCCTTGCCTTTCAGGGCTCTCCCGCATGACCTTGTCATGGGTGGGAACTCCCGTACTGGCTCCCAGCACCCATGATCCAGAGAGTTGTGAATTGGGTGCTTGGAGTTTGTCCATCAACATTCAGAAAACTAAGATCATAGCATCTGGTCCCATCACTTCATGGCAAATAGATGGGGAAACAGTGGAAAAAGTGAGATAATTTATTTATTTGGCTCCAAAATCACTGCAGATAGTGACTGAAGCCATGAAATTAAGAGATGCTTACTCCTTGGAAAAAAAAAGTTGTGACCAACCTAGACAGCATATTAAAAAGCAGAGACATTATTTTGCCAACAAAGGTCTGTCTAGACAAGGCTACCTTTTTTCCAGTAGTCATGAATGAATGTGAGAGTTGGACTATAAAGAAAGCTGAGCACTGAAGAATTGATGCTTTTGAACTGTGTGATGTTGGAGAAGACTTTTGAGAGTCCCTTGGACTGCAATAAGATCCAACCAGTGCATCCTAAAGGAAATCAGTCCTGAATATTCATTGGAAGGACTATTGCTGAATCTGAAACTCCAGTACTTTGGCCACCTGATGCGAAGTACTGACTCCTTTGAAGAGACCCTGATGCTGGGAAAGGTTGAGGGCAGGAGGAGAAGGGGACGACAGAGGATGAGAGGGTTGGATGGCATCATCGACTGATTTCCTTTAGGATACACTGGTTGAATCTCATTGCAGTCCAAGGGACTCTCAAGAGTCTTCCCCAACACCACAGTTCAAAAGCATCAGTTTTTCGGCACTCAGCTTTCTTTGTGGTCCAACTCTCACAACTATACATACTACAGGAAAAAACATAGCCTTGACTAGATGGACCTTTTTGGGGAAAGTAATGTCTCTGCTTTTTAATATGCTGTCTAGTTTGGTCATAACTTTCCTGACAAGTAGTAAGCATCTTTTAATTTAATGGATGCAATCACCATCTGAGTGATTTTGGAGCCCAGAAAAATAAAGTCAGCCACTGTTTCCACTGCTTCCCCATCTATTTGCCACAAAGTGATGGGACCAGATGCCATGATCTTAGTTTTCTGAATGTTGAGCTTTAAGCCAAATTTTTAACTTTCCTCTTTCACTTTCATCAAGAGGCTCTTTAGTTTTCTTCACTTTCTGCCATAAGAGTGGTGTCATCTGCATATTTCAGGTTATTGATATTTCTCCCGGCAATCTTGATTCCAGCTAATCCTTCCTTCAGCCCAGCATTTGTCATGATGTACTCTGCATATAAGTTAAATAAGCAGGGTGACAACAGACAGCCTTGATCCACTCCTTTTCCTATTTGGGACCAGTCTGTTGTTCCATGTCCAGTTCTAACTGTTGCTTCCTGACCTGCATACAGATTTCTCAAGAGGCAGGTCAGGTGGTCTGGTATTCCCATCTCTTTCAGAATTTTCCACAGTTTATTGTGATGCACACAGTCAAAGGCTTTGGGATAGTCAATAAAGCAGAAATAGATGTTTTTTTGGAACTCGCTTGCTTTTTCCATGATCCAGCGGATGTTGGCAATTTGATCTCTCGTTCCTCTGCCTTTTCTAAAACCAGCTTGAACATCAGGAAGTTCACGGTTCACATATTGCTGAAGCCTGGCTTGGAGAATTTTGAGCATTACTTTACTAGCGTGTGAGATGAGTGCAATTGTGTGGTGGTTTTAGCATTCTTTGGCATTGCCTTTCTTCGGGATTGGAATGAAAACTGACCTTTTCCAGTGCTGTGGCCACTGCTGAGTTTTCCAAATTTGCTGGCATATTGAGTGCAGCACTTTCACAGCATCATCTCAGGATTTGAAATAGCTCTACTGGAATTCTATCACCTCCACTAGCTTTGTTCATAGTGATGCTTCCTAAGGCCCCCTTGACTTCACATTCCAGGATGTCTGGCTCTAGGTGAGTGATCACACCATCGTGATTATCTCGGTCTTGAAGATCTTTTTTGTACAGTTCTTCTGTGTACTTTTGCCACCTCTTCTTAATATCTTCTGCTTCTATTAGGTCCATACAATTTCTGTCCTTTATCGAGCCCATCTTTGCTTGAAATTCTCCCTTGATAGCTCTAATTTTCTTGAAGAGATCTCCAGTCTTTTCCATTCTATTATTTTCCTGTACTTCTTTGCGTTGATCACAGAGGAAGGCTTTCTTATCTCTCCTTGCTATTCTTTGGAACTCTGCATCCAAATGGGTGTATCTTTCTTTTTCTCCTTTGCTTTTTGCTTCTCTTCTTTTCACAGCTATTTATAAGGCCTGCTCAGACAGCTATTTCGTTTTTTGCATTTCTTTTTCTTGGGGATGGTCTCGATCCATGTATTCTGTACAAAGTCACGAGTCTCTGTCTATAGTTCATCAGGCACTTGTCTATCATATCTCATCCCTTAAATCTATTTCTCACTTCCACTGTATAATCTATAAAGAATTTGATTTAGGTCATACCTAAATGGTTTAGTGGTTTTCCCTACTTTCTTCAATTTACGTCTGAATTTGGCAATAAGGAGTTTATGATCTGAGCCACAGTCTACTCCCAGTCTTGTTTTTGCTGACTGTATAGAGGTTCTCCATATTTGGCTGCAAAGAATATAATCATTCTGATTTTGTTGTTAGCCACTGGTGATGTCCATGTGTAGATTCTTCTCGTGTTATTATTGGAAGAGGGTGTTTGCTATGACAAGTGTGTTCTCTTGGCAAAACTCTATTAGCTATACACACACACACACACACACACACACATATATATATACACAGAGAGAGAGAGAGATAAAGAGAGAGAATGAAATAGCTAAGAATTTTGCTTGCACCATTGTGGGCACAACTAACCTCACTTTGAGATCCAGGCCACACGTGAGGATACAGAGGTGTGTTAGTCAACATCTGAACAACACTACACAAGCATTTGCCATTCAGGAACTCAAAATTCTGATGCCATTTTGATTGACCAAGGCTTCAACATGGGTTTGATGGCACTTTAGGCCTGGAAGTATTGGGTATTGGAGAACTCAGTTGGTACCCCTTGGGAGAACTAAGGTCTTGCTCAAAACCATTTTCGTGTCTCCCCAAGTACTTTAGACAATGACTGAGAAAAGAATGTCTTGAGAACGGATTGTCAGCAAAATGTGTGATTAATACGGACATTCATTAACATTAAAAATTAGCAAGTGTAGATTTTTCAAGACCTGAGGTATATTGGAATTGTTAGGAGAATAGTCCCATATAACTGTCAGTAGAGCTGATTTTGGATGGAAAGAGACCACACTGGAAATATTCCATTGTCTTTTAGAATGATAGAAGATTTTTTTCTCAATTAAAATGCCCAACCTGTTTGTAGACATAATTTGATCTGTTTTATATTAAGAGAATAAGTTTCCAGTCTTGCCTTGATTACATCAATTTTATTTATATCTATGATTCATATTTATATTATTATTTCATTAATATATATTAATGCTCCATAATTGTTTGAATACTCAGATACAGAGACACAGATATGAAGGGCCAACTGCATATTATACGTGGATTTTTGACTGCAGAGATCAGTGAATTGTTCAAAGTTCAACTGTACTTATTTCAGAAAAAAAAATTCCTGTTGAAAAAAGCTGGTGAAACACACATTCAAGCACACGTTTCAAAGGAAAGCACAGAATGTGGCTTTATCAAGTTAAGCAGCTTTTCTTATTTCTAAAACTTAGGTGGTAACCTGAAATATTCCCATTTGTCTTCAGTAGGTGGTCATCACCGAACTCTTCATTCATTTCCAAACACAGAGCCTTGTCATGAAGAATTCCATAAGCCTGTTTGAATTGACAGTTGGCTGATTAAATAAGTTGGAAGATTAAGTAATGAGAGGAAAATTTTTCCCCAAACTTATACTATACCATGATTTTGCAATATGTTGCTAATAAAGGTTGTAAGTTAATTCGATTTTATTATATTTTTTCTCCTGCTTTTTCTAAAACCTTTCAGGGCCAATGCATCAAGTTTTGTTAAAATGAGCATCCAACTATGTGAAATTATATCCTTTCAATCAGATGCTAGTGTCTATTCCCTCCAGAAGGTCTCAGCATATGTGTTGTTGGAGTATGCATTAAGATCCAGAGACTCATGGCATATGATTTATGTAAATAGGGTCAACGTTGACATTTCAGGTATTTCTATGTTTGGATCACTTCTCAGAATATTCTGAATAACTTATAAGTAACATTCTGAGTCATAGAGTTGGCACTCTTTCATCAGAGTTAGATTCCCTGGCTAACTGCTCACTACCTCATCCTATAACCCATCTATTAAATTAAAAAGCATTATCCTTCAAAGACCTTTCTATAACTGTATTTTCACATTTATTATTCAGAGCACCTCCCTAAAGCCCTTGATATTGTCAATAAGAAACTCTCAGAACTACTAGATAAAGGCTATTTGAAATATTTATCAATCCAGTTCTGCCTGTGAGTTCCTCTAGAGACATGTATTTAAAGTGAGCAGTATGAATGTAAGTCCTTTATTAGTATTGTCCTTGTTAAATCAACTGCAGGTGATGGGTTTGACTGTCTGAGTCACTTGGCCTCAGGATCCCATGTGAAGAATAAAGACCTTAATCATATTTGTGATAGAATTGTTGTTTTCTGGTGTGACATAAGCAATAGCATTAGGCTGTATTCTTATACCTCTAAAAACATGATGTTCTCATCATATAATTTCCTCATTTAGAAAATAGAGTTGTTTTCCCATGGCTATCATTATTTTTATGTTTCAGGCTAATATTTACATTGTTTGCTTTCACATAATCATGTCATGAAATAAATGATCTGACACAAGAATATAATTGAGTTTTACTTTGGTATATTCTGATTCTTATTAAAATTTTCAGAGTTGGAAGTATATGACTGAATCTGTCACAAAATTTTAAATGGAGATATATTGCTGAACATGATCATCCCCTTTCCAAATGTGCTTTAATATGTTATTGGAGATTGGAGACAACATTACTTACAATGTTAATGTTTTTATACCCTGGTAGCCCACTTATTGCTAATCTATTGTGATTTATACAATCCCTATTCTATAAATACAATATTTATAGGGGATTGATGCATAAAATCCCCTATAAACAGTGCTTCAATAGCTAGGGATTTCTTTACCTTAAATAAATGATCGTATTTCAGAAAACTAATAGCTGCTTTATCATCACACATGTTTTAAATGCAAAATTGTATATCAATGATATCTACATAAAAAATGTGCATTTTGTCTTTTCCTGAATAAAATTGTTTCCTTTTATCTCACACCATATAATTAAAAAGAAAAGAAAAGAAAAAAAAAAACCATGAAATGCTTTCACAGGACAACCCAGAGTTTAATATCTTCCATGAAAATACATGAATTCTTAAAATTAGCATGCTTTAGTGTTATATATTTGAAGAAAAAATATTTCAAAGCCAGTAAGCATTCCTTAAGAAAGAGATTAAAATATAACACTATATATATATATATTTAATCCAGTTACAAGCCTTTTGGAGAAATTGTTCAATCCAAATATTACTTTACTGCAGTGCCATTTCTCTGGCTGATTCTAAACTTATGCATAGAACTATATGCTACAATGTTTGTATAATTTTCCTGTTTTTTTTTTTTTTTAATGGATCTTTGCTCTGACATACTATGAGAAAAACCTTGCCAAATCTTTCAATTTGGCATCACCACAAGGTCCTTGACTCATTAGGGTGGCTCCTTCAAATTTACCCTTATTCCTCTGCCAGAAAACATGATCAAAAACATTATTCCTCCATCCAGAATGTAACAGCATCAGCAGGTTGTAAGGTAGGCAGTGTCTCTTGTCTCTACCTGGCAAAGACTGAAGTAAGGCATCCAGACGCTTGTATGGATAGTCAGGGTAGCACTCAGAACTCTTTCCTGCTGGATTATCATAACACACGGTGGAAATTTACTACTTCATATATTACTTTTACTGATTTAAAATTACTTAACTGATGAGAAAACATAAAATGCACAGCCCAGGCATTTAATCCACAGCCCTATGTTATATACTGTTAATAACATTGACCACTTCTAATTCTAGTCTTTTTTGATCAAATTCATTATAAAATGTTTCCTTTTTTTTCTTTTTAATGAGACAATGTCAAACGTAATTCTTATAATCCACTGTATAAAAAATATACATGTTAACAAATGTTTACTCATTTGGTATTCATCATTATGATGGCTAATTAAAAATAAATCTGGTATATTTCAGTTGGTTTTCTGTATTTACCAGTTTTCCTGTTTTTATAATGAAATATGATAAATATTACCATATTTATCAAATAAATTTTCTGGTAACGCTATTTTTTAATGCACTTCTGATGAAAAGTTATTAACCCGACATTGTTCAAACTCACAAATTCAAATTTTTATTAGTATAAAACAAAATTCATTACTTTTTAAAGATTTCACAGTTATGTATTCCCTTATTGATTATTATATGATTATAGCAAAACAACTAAAGCATTTTACATAATGTACATAAGAAGGGAATTAAGCTTGAGGAAATATAACCAATAAATCAAATTTGAACTCTTTCAGTGACCATCAATTATTTTTTACTAAATTGGATTTATGGCTTAGGGATACATGATACCTATCTACTGGAAACTGAGGTCTCAAGGATAAATATTTTAACAATTGTGACACACTATTCTTCATGAGTTTTCAAGACAAGAATACTGAAGTGATTTGCCATTCCCTTTTTCCATGGACCAAGTTAGTTCAGAACTTTCATCCATTACTCCTTTGTCTTGGGTGTGCCTACATGGCATGGCGACATGTCTACATGGTATGGCTCATAGTTTCATTGAGTTAAACAAGGCTGTGATCCATGTGATCAGTTTGGTAAGTTTTCTGTGACTGTGATTTTCATTCTGTCTGCACTCTGATGACTTTTCATACTGTTTATGGAGCTCTCAAGGCAAGAATACTGAAGTGGTTTGCCATTCCCTTCTTCAGTGGACCACATTTTACTTGTCTCTTGAAAAATCTGTACGCAGATCAAGAAGCAAGAGTTAGAACCAGACATGAAACAAGAGACTGGTACCAAATAGGAAAAGGAGGACATCAAGGCTGTATATTGTCATCATTTATTTAACTTATATGTGGAGTACATCATGGAAAATGCCAGGGTGGATGAAGCACAAGCTGGGATCAAGATTGTGGGGAGAAATGTCAATAACCTCAGATACGCAGATGACACCACCCTTATGAGGAAAGTAAAGAAGAGCTAAAGAGCCTCTTGATGAAAGTGAAAGAAGAGCATGAAAAAGCTGGCTTCAAACTCAACATTCAAAAAATGAAGATCATGGCATCCAATCCCATCACTTCATGGCAAATAGATGGGGAAAGAGTGACATATTTTATTTTGGGGGGCTCCAAAATCACTGCAGATGGTGATTGCAGCCATGAAATTAAGACGCTTGCTTCTTGGAAGAATAGCTATGACCACTAGACAGCATATTCAAAAGCAGAGACATTACTTTGCCAACAAAGGTCCATCTAGTCAAGGCTATGGTTTTTCCAGTAGTCATATATGGATGTAAAAATTGGGCCATAAAGAAAGCTGAGCACCAAAGAATTGATGCTTTTGAACTGCGGTATTGGAGAACACTCTTGAGAGTCCCTTGGACTGCAAGGAGATCCAACCAGTCCATCCTAAAGGAAATCAGTCCTGAATATTCATTGGAAGGACTGATGCTGAAGCTGAAATTCAGATTCTTTGGCCACCTGATGTGAATAACTGAGTCATTGGAAAAGACCCTGATGCTAGGAAAGACTGAAGGCAGAAGGAAAAGTGGGCGACAGAGGATGAATGGTTGGATGGCATCACAAACTCAATGGACATGTGTTTGAGCAAGCTCCAAGAGCTGGTGATGGACAGGGAAGCCTGGTGTGCAGCAGTCCATGGAGATGCAAATTTCGACATGACTGAACAACTGAACTGACTGCTCTTTGATGGATGAGGATAAGAAGCTTCCACAAAGAAGCTTCCTGATGAGAGGGACTGGCTGTGGGGAAAACTAGGCCATGCTCAGTAAATCATTCCCTCCCCCCCCCCCACGCCCAGTATAGTTTTTCTTTATATATTTTTTAAATTATTATTATTATTTTACTTTACAATATTGTATTGGTTTTGCCATACATCAACATGCAGAGAGGGAGGGGGGAGTGATTTGGGAGAATGCCATTAAAACATGTATAATATCATATAAGAAGTGAATCGCCAGTCCAGGTTCGATGCAGGATACAGGAAGCTTGTGGCTGGTGCACTGGGATGACCCAGAGGGATGGTATGGGGAGGGAGGTGGGAGGGTGGTTCAGGATGGGGAACATGTGTACACTCAGTAAGTCTTTAATCCAATTTTCTCCTGATGGGTGGGACTGTGTTCCCTCCCTGTAGTTTGACCTGAGGCCAAACTATAGTAGGGATAATGGCAGTAAAGTCAACCTCCTCCAAAAGAACTTATGCCAGCACATTGTGGCTCCCAGGACTGTTTTAGTCAGTGCCCCTGACCCTGCAACAGGCCACTGTCAACTCATGGCTCTGCTGGAGACTTGGGGACACTCACAGGCAAGTCTGACTCAATCTGACTCAATCTCTTGAGTGGGATCCTTTTTCCTTTCCTGGGTCCTGGTGCACACAAGGTTTTGTTGTGCCCTCTAAGAATCTGCTTCCCCAGTCCTGAGAAGTTCTGTAATCAAATCCCACTGGCCTTCAAGGCAAATTCCCTGGGGGTTCTCAGTCCCTTCTTTGGGTCCCCACACTGTGGTTCACCAAATTCTTCACTAGAGTTGTTAGTACTTATTTTGGGTCTCTGGCTTAATTTCTTTTAAGGCTGAAGCTTTAGAGCAAGTTTATAAGTTAGGTGTTTTGTTTTATTTTATAAAAAATATGTGTGTATGTGTATATTCATATATGCCAATAAGCAAATATATACTCACAAAAATCAGAGTATGGAAGAGATGTACTTTTATAAACAAAAGTTCCAAGGGAACATACCTTAAAATATCAACCCTAGACTAAAGAACTTTCAGTTTATAACTGACAAAGGAACATTATAAATTCACTTTAAGAAGCTCCTTCCTCTTGAGCATTAATTTAATCTTAAATAAAATAGATGACTTGGCAAAAAGAACAATGCTCAATCTTTTTGTCACTATTACCAATTAAACAGCATGAATACTAACATAAATTTCTAAAGTAAACATTTTTGAATTGGATAATCTAATGTTCAGTGTGACATATATGATGTACTTTCCTACAAGTGCAAGGTTATGCCCTGAAATTTATATTTCCCTGGTGGCTCAGTGGTAAGAATCCACCTGTCAAGCAGGAGAGGCAGGCTCAGTCCCTGGGTCAGAAAGATCTGCTCCAGAAGGAAATGGAAACCCACTCCATTCTTACCTTGGAAATTCCATGGACAGAGGAGCCTTGGTAGACTACAGTCCATGGGATCCCAAAGAGTCTGACATGACTTAGCAACTAAACAACAGCAGCAACAATGCCCTAAAATTTTAGCTTTTGTCCCTCTCTTTTTCAGCAAAAAAAAAAAAAAAAAAAAAATTTAAAGTTTAGGCAAGTTTCATTCAAATTCATATTAAAACAAATTATTAGCTTATTGTTTTTAGTAATTATACAGAGTCCAACATCTAAAAAATGAGTTAGACAAAGAAAGCAATACATAAGCTGCATGCCAAATACAGTTATCTGAAAAAAAAAAAGCATTTTAAAAACAAATATTTCATGTCATCAGACATTTAATTTGTCTTGGCATCACTTGCTTTTGGACTTTGTAAGGAGCTGGCCATTTTTCACAGGGTCACAGACAGAAATGCAATTTACAAACAGATGATTTGAAAGATTATTTTCATGGGAAGAGTGATGATTTCCAGTCAAGTGCTTCTATTCTCTCAGTAAAAAGATAAAGGCTTCAATGAGAATAAGGGAAAGTAAGATTTGGAAGATTTAGGGGAAAAATATACATCATGAAATAAAATAAGAAAGCAACTTACTGGGCCATAGTATCAGGGTAGTTTTGTGTGTGCAGCTGACTTTTATGGATTTTAATTCACAAATTGTCTGTTCATTTTTCTTAATTTCTCCAACAATTTCATAATGTGTAGTTTAGATGGTGCAAAAGTATGTAGTGGACTTCAAGTACAAATTGAGTAATTCAGGCTCATATCATGGAGGGAGAAAGAAAACAGATGCTTGAGAGTACTTTCCATTGAAGATTCTTAACTCCAGGTTTAGCTCAAATGTCTGACACACAGTAAGTCAATTACTGCTTTTCTCAAAGATGAAATTCAACAATAAAGCCCTATCCTTACCTCAAATCATTGAACAGTCAGTCTGGGAAATTCACTGACCAAACGAAGCCAACTTGATTGAGAAAGAGGAAAATCAACTTGACTGCTTCTTACTCATGTCTCTAGTGGAAATCATTAGGTAATAATTCGAGAACTTTGGAGACTGCTTTTAGTCATAGTTTCACAGAGATGTTCATAAATGTGATGTGTACAGGGCTTGGTCTGAAATTGCAAAAAAGTGAGGTTTTGGAGCAGTTGTTGTTCAGTCACCCAGTTTTGCCTGACTCTTTGCGACCCCATGGACTGCAGGTCTTCCTGTCCATCACCATATCATAGAATTTGCCCAAGTTCATGTTCTTTCCATTGGTGATGGCATCCAATCATCTCATTCTCTGTCACCCTCTTCTTCTGCCTTCAATCTTTCCCAGCATCAAGGTCATTTCCAATGAGTAGGCTATTCACATCAGGTGATCGAAGTAATGGAGCTTCAGCTTAAAATCAGTTCTTCCAATGAGCATTCAGAGTTGATTTCCTTGAAGATTGATTGGTTTTGACTCCTTGCTGTCCAAGGGACTCTCATGAGACTTCTGCAGCACCACAGTTTGAAAGCATCAATCCTTCATCACTGTGCCTTCTTTACAGTCCAGCTCTCACAGCCATACATGACTACTGGAAAGACCACAGCATTTACTATAAGGCCTTTATCTGAAAAGTGATGTCTTTGCTGTTTAACACAATGTCTAAGTTCATCACAGCTTTCCTGCCAAGAAGCAATTGTCTTCTTATTGAATGGCTGCAATCACCATCTGCAGTGATTTTAGAGCCTGAGAAAAGGAAATCTGTCACCACTTCCACCTTTTCCCCTTCCGTTTGTCATGAAGTGATGAGGCCAGACACCTTGATCTTAGTTTTTTTGTTTTTGTTTTTTTAATATTGAGTTTTAAGCTGGCTTTTTCACTTTCCTCCTTTACCCTCATCAAGAGGTTCTTTAGTTCCTCTTCACTTTCTCTCATTAGAATGGTATCATCCACAGGTTTGAGGTTGTTGAAGTTTCTCCTGCCAATCTTTATTCCAGCTTGTAACTCATCCAGCCTGGCATTTCTCATGATATGTCCAGTGTATAAGTTAAATAAACAAGGTGACAATAAACAGCCTCGTTGTACTCCTTTCTCAATCCTGAACCAGTCAGTTGTTCCATAAAGGGTTCTAACTTTTGCTTCTTGACCTATGCATAGGTTTCTCAGGAGACAGGAAAGATGATCTGGTATACCCACTTCTTTAAGAGTTTTCCACAGTTATGACTCACACTGTCAAAGGCTTTAGCATAGTCAATGTAATAGAGGTAAATGTTTTGTTTGTGTGTGTGTTTGTTTGTTTGTTTTCTGGAATTCCTTTGCTTTCTCCATGATCCAACAAAAATTGACAATTTGATCTCTGGTTCCTCTGCCTTTTCTAAACCCAGCTTGGACTTCAGGAAATTTTTGATTCACATAATGCTGAAGCCTAGCATGTACGATTTTGAGCATAACTTTACCAGCATGGGAGATGAGAGCAATTGTCCAGTGGTTTGAACATTCTTTAGTACATCCTTTCTTGGCAATTGGGTTGAGGTTTGATCTTTTCTAGTCCTGTGACCACTGCTATGTTTTCTAGATTCACTGACATAATGAGAACAGGACTTTGATAGCCTCATCTTTTGGGATTTTAAATAGCTCTACTGGAATTCCATTACCTCCACTAGCTTTATTGACAGTGGTGCTTCCTAAGGCCCACTTGACTTCACAGTCCAGAGAGTCTGGCTCTGGGTGAGTGACCACGTCATCATTGTTATCTGGGTAAATGAGATATTTTTTGAACAGTTCTTCTGTGTATGCTTTTCATATCTTCTTGACCTCTTCTGTTTCTATTAGGTCTTTCCTGTTTCTGTCCTTTATTGGAACATACAATATTTTAATATTTGAAAGATATTAGTCCATGTGAAGGTACAGCTAGAGACACATGAATCTGAAGAAATCCATAGTCAGATAATCTGAGTTTAGACAATTTCTGTTATGCACACAATATTATTTGGCAAAAAATAAAAATCAATTCTTATAAGTAGTCACATAAATTTAAAAATGTGCTTGCCCTTTTCCCATTATGCATAATCATGGTGTGCTTTTTATATTAGTGTCAGAATAGTTAAAGAGGATATTGTTTTACTGGGAAGACTGTGTAAGTGTTCAGGATCAATTTAAAGAAATGATAAAATAAATGATGACTAGGAAAACCTGTTCTCTAGAAGTCATCATGTAGAAGGAAATGGCAACCCACTCCAATTGCCTGGAGAATTCCATGAGCAGGGGAGCTTGGTCGTCTGCAGGCCACAGGGTTGTGGAGAGTTGGACATGAATGAAGCGACAGAGCACAGAAGTTATCATAATAGAATGGTGACCCACGTAGTTGCCCAAACTTTATCTCAATTAAGACTTAATATTTTAGGTTAGTTATGGCAATTCATTGAGAATGAAAATAATTACATTGCCCAGAAATTTCTTTTCAAGTTTTAAATGGTTTATACAAATTTTAAACAACAGAGTCACACAATTTAATGTGATATCATTTTAAAAGATTTGTGTATAAATCATTTGATGTTTAAATACCATAGCTATGAGAAAGCATAATCAGACAGAAAAAAATGTCCCAAATTTAATTATATCACTGAGGTGATTTGACAGGTTTCAAACCAGTTTTACTAATGACAAGTCAAAGGGCACAGTCAACCTAGATATTTAGATGTGAAATATATTCTAATTTAGATAATGCAGTCCATGGGGTCTCAAAGAGTTGGACACAACTGAAGGACTGAACTGAACTTAGAATTTAATTCATTGTCTTTTTTAAACATAGACCTGCCTTTGAACAGTTGACATGGGGTAAAAACTACTAACCATATAGTAGATTTGCTGCTACTCTGTGGTTACTAATATAATAGAGGAAAACAACAGAATGGGAAAGACTAGAGATCACTTCAAGAAAATCAGAGATACCAAAGGAATATTTCATGCAAAGATGGGCTCGATAAAGGACAGAAATGGTATGGAGCTAACAAAAGCAGAAGATATTAAGAAGAGATGGCAAGAATACACAGAAGAACTGTACAAAAAAGACCTTCATGACCCAGATAATCATAAGGGTGTGATCACTGACCTAGAGCCAGACATCCTGGAATGTGAAGTCAAGTGGGCCTTAGAAAGCATCACTATTAACAAAGCTAGTGGAGGTGATAGAATTCCAGTTGAGCTATTCCAAATCCTGAAAGATGATGCTGTGAAAGTGTTGCACTCAATATGGCAGCAAATTTGGAAAACTCAGCAGTGGCCACAGGGCTGGAAAAGGTCAGTTTTCTTTCCAATCCCAAAGAAAGGCAATGCCAAAGAATGCTCAAACTACTGCAAAATTGCACTCATATCACACACTAGTAAAGTAATGCTCAAAATTCTCCAAGCCAGGCTTCAGCAATATGAACTGTGAAATTCCTGATGTTCAAGCTGGTTTTAGAAAAGGCAGAGGAACGAGAGATCAAATTGCCAACATCCGCTGGATCATGGAAAACACAAGACAGTTCCAGAAAAACATCTATTTCTGCTTTATTGACTATGCCAAAGCCTTTGACTCTGGATCACAATAAACTGTGGAAAATTCTGAAAGAGATGGGAATACCAGACCACCTGACCTGCCTCTTGAGAAATTTGTATGCAGGTCAGGAAGCAACAGTTAGAGCTGGACATGGAACAACAGACTGGTTCCAAATAGGAAAAGGAGTACATCAAGGCTGTATATTGTCACCCTGTTTATTTAACTTATATGCAGAGTACATCATGAGAAATGCTGGACTGGAAGAAACACAAGCTGGAATCAAGATTGCCAGGAGAAATATCAATAACCTCAGATATGCAGATGCCACCACCCTTATGGCAGAAAGTGAAGAGGAACTTAAAAGCCTCTTGATGAAAGTGAAAGTGGAGAGTGAAAAAGTTGGCTTAAAGCTCAACATTCAGAAAACAAAGATCATGGAATCGGGTCCCATCACTTCATTGGAAATAGATGGGGAAACAGTGGAAACAGTGTCAGACTTTATTTTCCGGGGCTCCAAGTTCACTGCAGATGGTGACTGCAGCCATGAAATTAAAAGACGCTTACTCCTTGGAAGGGAAGTTATGACCAACCTAGATAGCATATTCAAAAGCAGAGACATTACTTTGCCAACAAAGGTTCGTCTAGTCAAGGCTATGGTTTTTCCTGTGGTCATGTATGGATGTAAGAGTTGGACTGTGAAGAAGGCTGAGCGCCGAAGAATTGATGCTTTTGAACTGTGGTGTTGGAGAAGACTCTTGCGAGTCCCTTGGTCTGCAAGGAGATCCAACCAGTCCATTCTAAAGGAGATCAGCCCTGGGATTTCTTTGGAGGGAATGATGCTAAAGCTGAAACTCCAGTACTTTGGCCACCTCATGCATAGAGTTGACTCATTGGAAAAGACTGATGCTGGGAGGGATTGGGGGCAAGAGGAGAAGGGGACGTCAGAGGATGAGATGGCTGGATGGCATCACTGACTCAATGGATGTGAGTTTGACTTAACTCCCGGAGTTGGTGATGTACAGGGAGGCCTGGCGTGCTGCGATTCATGGGGTCACAAAGAGTCAGACACAACTGAGCAACTGATCTGATCTAATATATATATAAAATGTATATATATATATATATATATATATATATATATATACATGTTTTAAGCTTGCCAGTAGATCAATAAGGGTGCTTTTATTAGTTGCACTTGATATATGCAGTTAGTAGTTTTGACTACCTGGTTTATCAAATTCTCTTATGTATAATTTTGATAATTAAGCTTCATGAATTGTGCACATAGGCCCTGAGTATTTTTTGCTCATATCTGTATTCTCAGTTCTGAGGTAAAAGCCTAAACTATAATACAGACTCAATAAATAACCACTGAAGAAATGAATAAGTAAAATGAAACAGCCAATCAGTCAATGAAAAGACTTGCTAAGTTATGGGCTGGATGCTATATCAATTTATACCCTCTCCCTACTTTAACAATCTCATTTCCTACTAAACTGGGATATTCATCCCACATTTCATCCACACTATTTTACTTACATTACTTACATCAAACTTCTGAATGACTTATGCCTTAGTGCCTCCCTAGTAAACACGACAGCCTGAGCAAATCATTTTTAATACCTCTCACTTTTATATGATAAATTAAAATATATAATAATTATGAATAATCATTGTTTTCTTGCAATATTCCTTTGTTTTAAGCAATTAGAATTTTAAAAAATGTATTTCAATGAATATATTTTGCTCAAATAGAACTAGATATTTCTTATATGAGCTTAATTTGCATTTATTTTAAAAATTACAAACCACATTTTGTGTTCTTTTACAGAAATCTAGTTTGCAAACATATTTAAAAATTTTAAATGCTCATGTGGAATGAAAGTAACTTGAGTTCAGTTTTCTTATTTTCACATGATGAGCTATCATTATTTATTTTGAATCAAATGCTCAAACTAGGATATGTGTAGCACACAGAGGTTGAAAACAGTAGCTGCACCAAAAACTGCCTTAAAAAATCCTAATGCTTAATGAGCCAATACCTGAAATCTACATGTTGAAAGCCAACTATTTACTGAGAATTATTCAAAGTAGCATCTACATTCAGGCAGATCTTGTTTTTTTCTTTTTTTTAATGTGCTTCTCTTTATTACATGTTGAATGAACTATATATTTTACAACATTGAAGGTATATGGCAGTCCTTTCTTGATCAAGTCTATTGGCAACCTTTTACCAACACCATTGGCTCACTTCCAATGTCTGTGTCACATTTTAATAATTCTTAATATATTTCAAAATTTTATCATTATTATACTTGTTATGTTGTCTGCAATCAGTGATCTTTAATGTTATTATTGTCAATATTTTGGGGCACCGCAAAACATATCCCTGTAAGATGGCAAACAATAAATTAAGCATGCATTCTGATTGTTCCATCTCCTGGCTATTCCCCAGTCTGTCTCCTTCTCCTTGGGCATCCCTACCCCCTGAGACACAACACTGAAATTAAGCCAATTAGTGACCCTACAAAGACCTCTAAGTGTCCAAGTGAAAGGAAGGGTTACACATCTCTTCATTTAAATCAAATGCTGGAAATGATTAAGGTTTGTGAGGATGGTATGTCAAAAGCTGAGTTGGTTGAAAGACTAGGACTCTTGTACCAAACAGCCACATTATAAATGCAAATGAAAAGTTCTTGAAGGAAGTTAAAAGTGTAACTTCAGTGAACACAAAAATGGTAACAAAGTGAAATAGGCTTATTGTTGATATGGAGAAAGATTCATGTGTCTCAAGCGATCAAACCAGTCACAACATTCCCTTTAGACCAAAGACCAATTCAGAAAAAGACCCTAATTCTCTTCCATTCTATGAAGGCTGAGAAAAATTAGGAAGTTGCTGAAGAAAAGTTTGAATCCAGCAGAGTTTGATTCATGAGATTTAAGAAAAATCATCATCTCCATAACATAGGAGTGCAAGGTGAAGCAGAAGGGCTGATGTAGAAGAGACAGCATGTTATCCAGATCCAGATAAGGAAAATCTCAAAGGTGGCTACACTAAACAGTAGATTTTCAATGCAGATAAAGCAACTTTAAATTAGAAGTTATCATCTAGGATAGCCAGAGCTAAAGAAGAGGTCAGTGCCTGGCTTCAAAGCTTCAAGGGACAAGCTGAGTCTCTTGTTAGGAGCTAATGCAGCTAGTGACAATAAGTTGAAGCTAGTGCTCATTCACCATCTGAAAATCCCAGGACTCATAAGAATTATGATAATACACTTTGCCTATGCTCTATAAATGTAACAGGAAAACTTGGATGATGGTATATCTATTTACAACTTGTTTTACTGAATATTTTAAATATACTGTTAATAGAAAAAATGACTTATTGTAAAATATTACTGTTCATTTGATAATGTGCCCAGTCACCATAGAGCTCTGATGGAGATGCATAACAAAACTCAGATTGTTTTCAAGCCTGTTAACATAAATCCATACTGCAGGCCATAGGACACAGAGTAATTTCAAACTTCAAGTCTTGTTATTTGAGGGATATATTTTATAAGGTTATAGCTGCCATAGATAGTGACCCCTATGGTAGATCTAGGCAAAGTTTATTGAAATTTTTCCAGAAAAGATTCATCATTCTAGATCCCATTAAGAACATTCTTGATTCTTGAAAAGAGGTCAAAATAGTAACATTAAAATAATTTGGATGAAGTTGATTACAACCCTCCTGGAAGACTTTGAGGAGTTCAAACTTCAGTGGAAGAAGTAAATATAAGTGATATGGAACTAGTAAAAGAACTAGAATTAAAAGTGGAGCCTGAAAATGTGACTGAATTAGTATACATCATGACAAAATTTGAATGGATGAGGAGTTGCTTTATTTAGATCAACAACAACAACAAAAGTGGTTTCTTGAATTGGAATCTACTTCTAGTGAATATTCTGTGAAGATTGTTGAAATGACAAAAAAAAAAGATTGACAATATTACATATGTATGCTAAGTTACTTCAGTTGTGTCCAACTGTTTGCAACCCAATGGACCATAGCAGGCCAGGCTCCTTTGTCCATGGGATTCTCCAGGCAAGAATGCTGGAGTGGGTTGCCATGCCCTTCTCAGGGGATCTTCCTGATCCAGGGATTTAACTTGCATCTCTTAATCTTCTACATTGGTGGGTGAATTCTCTACCACTAGTGTCATCTGGGAAGCCCATTTTACATATACTTAGTTGATAAAGCAGGGTTTAAGGGGATTGACTTCAATTACAAAAGAAGTTCTATTGTGGGTAAAGTGCTAGCAAGCAGCATTGCATTCTACAGAGAAATTGTTCATAGTAGAAATAGTCAATCAATGCAGAAAACTTCATTTTTGCTTATTTTAAGAAATTGCCAAAGCCACCTCAACCTTCAGAAATCACCATCCTGATCAGTCAACAGCCAACATATTGAGGCAAAAACATTTATCAGCAAAAAAATTACAGCTTGCTGAAGTTTCAGGTGATGGTTAGAAAGTTTTAGCAATAAAACATTATTTAATTAAGGTAACTACACTGCTTCCTTCCACTCCCCTCCTCCTTTTTCGGGCATAAAGTTAATGCACACTCAGTTGACTACAGTATAGTATGAAGAAAACTTTTTATGTTGTTGCTTTTCAGTTGTGTCCAACTCTTTGTGACTACATGGGCTACTGCATGCTAGTTTCCCCTGTCCTTCACTATCTCCTGGAGTTTGCTCAGATTCGTGATCATTGAGTCAGTAATGCTATCTAACTATCCTGTGCAATATCGCTCTTTATAGCATCAGACTTTGCTTTCATCACCAGACATCCACAATCTAGCATCATTTCTTCTTTGGCCCAACCACTTTATTGTTTTTGGAGCTACTAGTCATTACCCTCTACTCTTCCCCAGTAGTATATTGGACATATTCTAGTTGTTGGGGTTGGGCGTGGGGAGGTTATCTTCTGATGTCATGTATTTTTGACTTTTCATACTGTTCATTGTGTTTTTCTGGAAAGAATATTGGAATGGCTTCCCATTTCCTCCTCCAGTGACCATATTTTTTCAGAACTCTTCACCATGACCTGTCCATCTTGGGTGGCTCTGCACAGCATTGGCTCATAGCTTCATTGAGTTACACAAGCCCCTTCACCATGACAAGGCTGTGATCCATGAAGAGGAAATTTTATATGCACTGGGAAATAACAATAAAAATAAGTCTGATATTTGCTTTAATGCAGTGGTCTTAACAGAAACAGAAATATATCAGAGGCATGCCTGTAAAATGAAAATATTGATGAATGTGTAGGGAATAAAATATGATAATTTAAAGTTAATATATTTGCATATTAAAAAATTCAAAAGTACCTATAACAATTTAATCATTTTAAAACTGTTATAAAATTTGAAATTCTCTGATTCACATGGGGACATTGATTTTTTTTTTCAGTTGTGTGTTAATTTACCACAGATTGCTGCAGGATCACGTAAGTGTGCAAAGAGCTGAAAAAATCCTTTTATTTGTTAATTTAAGGTTCTTAAGAAAGTATAAAACAATTAGAAATTTACTAGCAAAAATAAAGTGCATTAAGCTTCACTGACCTCGTGGGAGGCAGTGGTACTTTTCCAAACCTCCACTCTCAAGATTCTAAGAAATCATGTCCAGTTTAATTGTGGAAAGAGATAAAAGGCATTGAGGTTGAAAGCTGCATTAAAGGGAAGGGTCATTAAAAGAATCAAGTTTAATGTGAAAATAATTCACCAATTCAATTATCTGAGAAAATGAAAATGGGAGTTTCTAGTGTTATTAATGACAATAATGGAAAGGATAAAAGGAACAAAGAGTTTAATTGTGTAGATATAAGAAGACAAGGCAGCTTAAATGAAAGAAGTGGTCAGACTGGTCTAGAGAGTGTTCAAATGATGTATTGCAAGAGAAATTCAACCCAGAAGGGTAAACACATGTCTTAAGAAAAAGGAGCAGCTATTAATCCAAGGTTATGCATAAAATATCATAAAAGTCATTACAATAGTCCATAAAGCACTTCATTTTGTTTGTGATTTGTGAGTTAATAAACTGTAACAAGCTTCTCTTCACTAAATTTTGTTGTCATTTACAAGTTACTATTTTACCCAGGGGACTGTCTATAGGTGACACCTACCTTTGTGAGGTGGATTTACTCCTGAAGCTAAAATTAACTGGAACAAGTGCAAACACATAAAATATTTAATAAGCATTTTTTTCAATGGGGAAACAAACATTTATAGTTTATAATTTCAAACTCAATCCCATTAGAATAACTAGATTTTAGAAAAAAATATATAATTGTTTCAGAAGTAGTGCATGTTTAATGGGAAAACACTTTAAATGTGCAATTAAAAAGCCTTTAAAATTACATTTATTTCAACGACAGAGGCATACCATTCTAAATATTTTAATGCTTATCCTTCTGGTCTCTCATTTAAGGAGATAGATAGATAGATACTTAGTTAAAATTATTATTATGTTGAGCACAATATTTTGTAACATACACTCTAGTGTGTACATATGGGCTTCCCCCGTGGCTCAGCAGTAAAGAATCTGCCTGTGATGCAAGAGATGTAGCAGACAAGGGTTCAATCCCTGGATCAGGAAGATCCCCTGAATGTGGACATGACACCCCACTCCAGTATTCTTCCCTTGAAAATCCCATGGGCAGAGGAGCCTGGTTGGCTACAGTCAATGGGGTCACAAAGAGTCAGACACGACTGAAGCGATTGAGCACCAGCACTGGTATGTACATATAGTGCCATGTATGTACTGTTGATGTAAGACAAAGAGATAGCCAGATAATTCTCCTGAAAAGATGGGTTTATCTGGGGTCACCAGAACATTATCATTCAGGATCTGCAACCATACTGAGCCACCTACAAGTTCCTATGTGGTAGGTGCAGAACACTTTAGAAGAGGGCTTCTGTAAACAGCAGTCAAAGGTTTTTCTTTAGCTGAATCTTTGCAAAGAGGAAAGTTCTTACAGTTGAAAGAACATGAGGGCATGAAAGCTCCCCCTGCTAGGCTTCTGGTTGTATTTGAGATTTTTATTAAATATTTTACATTTCCCCCTTTTGATTGAGGTGTTTCTCTGAAAACATCACCAATCAAGAGCCATCTTTTCTGGTTTCAGACACTTTTTATCCTTCTTGTAGCATCTCATGTAGGAAGTGCAAACACTGGAAACCTATTGAGGTCACATGGGAGTAACAAGAGGTATAGAGGGAGCACTCTCAGCACTTATCATCTTAAATTGATATGTTATCCAGGGCATAGACCCTGGAGATCACTTAAGCATTACAGCACCATGAAAATTTGGTGATAAACTTTGAACGGCCCCGGGAAAAGTGTCATCAGATGCATCTGATTCAGTTCCAGGAAACCTTTAATTTCAGATCACCGAATGATGTGCAGGTTCAGATGGGGTTTTGTACTTTGTTTAGGTGAGTCATGAGAATCAAAGAATCTATTCCCTGGATTTCATGGCACGGGAATTAGTTAGTAGTACCTAATTGGAGCCATTCCAGCAATACCGAAGAAACTTTTTCTGGGAGTGTCTTTTCTAATAGGAGAAATCTCCAGGTTGCTAAATGTGATGGTTAAGGTCTTCCTTTCCTGAGGGTATACCCTGAAAATATAGCTCTACCAAAACATGGTTATTTACGATAGAAGTGATTAGCCCTTTGCAGTAATGAAGTAGGTGTCCTTTTATCAGTTGTGGATCAACAGAAGCAGAAGCCAAGGTCATTTTGTGTTCCGTGACTAGCTCAAAGAATGAGAGATTACAAATTCTCATAAAATTATAAGAAAGATTATATGGTAATGCTTTTGGCCAAAGTATTTGGAAGATCTCTGCACTTTTAGTCAACTGAATCCTAATAATGCTGTTAATGTGTTCAAAAAAGCCAGAGGTTTGAGGACGGGAAGCTGAGCAAAATTGTGTAAAACTAGCTAAACAGCACAGATTTGTCAAAGCATCTGGCCAATAAAATGACTTCCTTCATCACTATGAAGTTCAAGAGGAGTTCCCCAAGGATGGATGATATTTTGTAAAAGGACTTTATCCACAGAAGATGAAGGAGTTTGTCTGCAAGCAGAAGCTTCAGTCCAGTGTAAAAACATACATATGATGGCTGAACCTATTTATATCCACCTAAAGAGGAAGTTATATGAAATCCACTTGCCAAACCTCAAATTGCCCATTAGACTGTTTAAAATTTCCAGGAGCAGTGTGAACAAGCTTCCCTGGGCTATAATTGAGACAAATAGAACAAAGAGGTAAGCACTTTTTGCATCTTTGTTAATGTTTTCCCACAAATATTGATCTATGAAAGCTATTGTTTGTCAGTAGAACAATAGTTTAATGCATGTACAATTGTGAGGAATGGGAATTTTGGAGTTTCTGGTATAAATGGGTTGTTATTTGATTCAAACTACAGCTTTCTCTTTTTATCAAATAAGCAATTCTTGAATTTTCAATCTTGTTTTTTTCTTTCCTGAGGTCAATTATTGGGTTTCTCTAGAGAGTTTTTATAAATTACAGTTTGGGGAATCAGCCCTTTGGACTATGATAGAAGTTGATCTACAGTTGGTCTCTTTAAGGCCTCTATCTGTGGAAGTGTCAACAAGCTCAGTAGTCTTAGCTTCCAGGGTCAAGAGTCTAGAATGTATCAGAATGTTAATAATAATGAAAGTGGAAGATAAAAGTACTATATTCAATAATTCCTGAACATAGCAGACATTTTAAATATTATTTCCTTTGGAAGTAAAAACAGCTATGTTGCTTTAATTAATACATTACAAAGTCATGAACTACTCCAAAAGCATATATACTCTCAGCATAAATACTGGTAGTTTTGTCCTTGGTTAAAGTACAAGTCCCAATCAAGAATATACAATTCAGTCTATTGGGCCAAAATAGCAATAGGTAAAGGAGCTTTTTCAACAACATCAAACGGAGCTTCAATGACATACCCAACACAATATTTACCATTAGCAGCTTTTAAATGAGAAACATCAGTGATCCACAATAAGTCACTGCTACCAAGAGGAATTTCCTGTGTATCATCATGAGGAGTCAGAAGGTGATCCATCTGCATTCAGCAGTTATGACAGACTTTGTTGGTGGCAGAACAGAGAAGAGTAGTAGGGTTAAGGTTTTTACAATATACAAGGGTTATTCAAGGAGCAGTTAGCAAAATGGCTTCAGAGGAGGAAAGACAGCTGGATGAGAAATGTTCAGTGCAATGAGATTTCAGGAACTTCTGCTACCTAAGGTACAAAGATGTTTAAAGAGGGTCCCACAATGATTTTGTTTTCTTGATAGCTTAACCAGAAGGTTAGTGGTCATAATGGTTCTAAGGTAAAGAGGAATCCCCATGCCACAGGGTTCAGTTGCTGGCTATAATATCCTATGGGTTGATGGTAGTCCATGTGTATCTTCAGGTGACTACCCCCAAGGACATTCTCTTCCTTTGTATAAACTAAGCTGAAAAGCGAACCTGACAATGGGATGTCTGAGGGAAGATGGTTTCATCAAAGTCTCCCTTAAGATTTTGTCATCCAATTTGTCCCTTAAAATTGAGTTGGAGTTGTTTTGTATTTTTTAGTAAAACATACAAAGATTTGGCCATAAAAGAAAAATCTGGGAGCCAATTTTGGTAGGGGCCATTTATCCCAAGAAAGCCTAAAATCTAACTCTTAGTCTTGGGTTTTGCAAAGCCTAGGGAACTATGCTATCTGTCCAGATCTAGGGGTACCCTCTTTTTTAATATCAGGTGCCCTGGATATCAAATCTGTTTTTGGTCGAAGTGCAATCTTCTTTTGTCAACCTTCTGTCCCTTTAAGACTAAAAGCTTTATCAAATGTATACTATCTTCCTGTGGGGAGGGTTTTTCTTGTGAGTATGAAAGCAAAGAACCAAATTCTCTATATATCACAATAAATTATAAAACTGAGGGAAATTTATAACGTAAGAGATCAGCCTTCAGTATTTTGGAGGTCCAGATTAATTGTTCTTCTTTCCAAAAGAAAGTCAGCTTTATCAACTGAAATAATAATAAATAAAATGCATAAATTAATTACAGTAAGGAATTTGTTTCACATGATAATGGATGTTAGGAATGCATGATGCTTAGGAACAATAGGGCTTTGAGGATTTTCAATGTTTACTGCTCAGACATCCTGGACAAACCTTCACCTTTGGCCTTTATTATTATTATTTTTTTTCCTCACTAGTAAAATAGAAGTATTACAAGGAAGTGTATAAGGTATAATGAAGCCTTGAGACTTGTGATCTTCTGTTATGGGCTTTATGACTTGAAGGGCTTATCTAGTTCTAAGATATTGATTAATTCTGGCAACATATTTTGACAGATCTAGTTGAATCTTGATGGGAGGTATGCTGTGAATTTTGCCAATATCAGCTGGAGATTTTTCCTGTAAGGAGGGTGGTAGCTGATTCAATAGGAACAAAAGATCAATGTATCCAGAATTTGTTCTAATATAGTCAGAGATGGAACAAATGAAAGTTGTCAAAAGATCTATGTCGGAGAATGCTTTGCCTATGTTCTCCTCTAGAAGTTTTAAAGTTTCTGGTCTTAACTTTTAAATCTTTAATCCATTTTGAGTTTATTTTTGTGTATGGTGTTAGATACTGTTCTAGTTTCATTCTTTTACAAGTGGTTGACCAGTTTCCACAGCACCACTTGTTAAACATATTGTCTTTAATCCATTGTATATTCTTGCCTCCTTTGTCAAAGATAAGGTGTCCATAGGTGCGTGGATTTATCTCTGGGCTTTCTATTTTGTTCCATTGATATATTTCAAAAGATAATTTAATCCACCTGGTTGCTTACTCTGATGACTACTCTCAAATTCTAAAATCATTTCCAATTTTGGTAAAAAGAAATACAGACATGATATTTCTCTAAGAAATCTTATTCTAGTAAGAGGGTAGGGATGGAAGAACTAAGAAGAAAAGCATGTGTAGTTCTAAAGGGTCTAATCAAAATGGTATAGTTTCAGAGACAGAATTATCTTGGGCTAATTAGAGATCCATACTACTTGAACTTTGAGGCAGGGGCTGTTCTATAGCAGTGGGGTTGAACACCAAGACTGTAGCTTTATTGTCAATTAGACATTCATCCCCAGTCTGGAGAAATGTTTCTCCACGCTGATTAAGAGGGAAAATTAGGAAGACCCCCTGTATCCCTTTGAAGCTCATAACTGAGAATTGGGAGAACACTAGAAAGGTTTGCTAGAGGGCTGAAGGTGCCTGTAATGCTTGAATTTGTAACAATCTCTTTTCAATGTCCTGCTCCTCACAATAATAGCAGAGACCAGGACAATTTCAATTTCATTTAATAACTTTGATTTGCTGGAGTTGAAGATCAGATTTTGGAAATTTTCCTTGGAGCTGGAGAAATATAATTTGCCAAACTAAATCTGAAGTAAAAGTAGTTTATTACTTTATCCAAATCCTTTTTAATAGAAGGGAAAGGTCCTGATTCAGCCATTACTAAAAATGAGTTCAAAGCCACTTGAGTGAAAGGAATTTCTGAAGACTGGAATTTTTCTTTAAAACAATCTGAAGTTGATTGTAATATTTATGAACAGGTTCATCATATCTTCATGTGCAAGCTTAAATTTTGTTAAAATATACAGGCTTTGGAAAAAGCCTAAGAATTGCCCTATGAAATCACCTACTGGTTGCTTGAGTCTGATCATATGGTAAGTAGTTAACAGGCTTATTTCCAAGTTATAATTCCACAGATCTTTCAGAATTTCCCCAATTAATGTCTCTTTTCAACTTTTGAGCCTGGTTTTCACTGAAAAGCGTGTACATTTTCTGATATATGCCAGAGAAGTATTGTTGATATATTTGAATGGCTATATTGCATTTCCCAGCAAATCTATGACTATCGTTGGTTACTTTGGGAAAATCAGTGACTATGACTCCCAGTTCAGCTTTAGTCCAGGGAAGATAAGAAATTAAGTGTTTATCTCTAGTTCCTCAGAAGGCTTAATTTTTAAATGGACAGATTATGATAAACTCAGAGGAAAAGGGAATGGGGAGAATTTCAGAGAAAAAGATTCAGTAAAGACTGAGGTGCTGAGGGTGTAGAGGAAGCGTAGGCAACACAGAAGGGAAGGAGGAAATGGTGTCAGAGCCAGAGCATGACACATAGAAGCCGAGGAAGAATAATCAGAGCCTTTAGGACTCATTTTATCTTATTCAATTGTTCATTTGGCTCAGTTAATCTTAAAATTGTATTTCATTTATAAATTATTTTAAACTCCTGACAGTATCTGAAAGTTTCAAAAATGCCAATGTAAGTAAGCATTCCACTCAGTTCTTTAAATTTTTGAGATATTGTAGTTAAAGTTTGGGAATTTTAAAAGTTCTTCATAATGGTCATTTACATTATAAATTACTTTTGATCAGATGGCTCCATTTAGTTAGAAAGGCACATGAGGAAGAACCATGGTTTTTAAATGCAAAAGTTGTTGGAGTATCTGTATATGTATGTGTAGCATCTTCAAAATATTTAGATGATTGGAACTCCATTTCTAAGAGATTTTTTTTTAATAAAGTAAAATATTATTTTTCAGCTCAAATAGCTTACAATGCAAAGTGCTTAATTCAAACAGCTTGCAACTCAGCCTGCAGACCTCATGCCAGTCAGTTCTAAGGAAATAGCTTGGTCATGAAGGAGCCTGTCCAAAGGCTTCCCAGACATTTTCCACAGGACTCCTAAGGAATAAATAGTCTGCAAAAGCAGCACAGCTTTACTGAAGCAACCCCTGTCCCCATAGGAACAGGGCACCTCAGTCAGTTTCAAGTAAAATAATCCAGTTTCAAAGTCAGACCAATGTGCCAAATGAGTAGCACATACAGAGCAGATTTTAACCAGAAAGGCAAAACCATAATAAAAATCTTGTATAAAGACTGGAAACTTCAAATGCAGAGGTTGTAAGCTTGGATCCTGGAGAAAGATGCACTTTCAAACTCCAGGATATGTGAGAAAAGCAATAAGTTTAATAGACACAGTTGTGAGTACTACATCTGTTTACACACCAGCCCTAGATCTTGTGGAAGTCCTTACTGATCCCTGTACAGACCACTAAAATGTTGACTAAAAACAAAGAGGCTGCCAGATATTTCTCTAGCAAATGTAGGTTTATTTGGGATAAGCAGAGACTTTCATTGTGGGGTCAGCAACCATGGTAAGCCACATGCAAGTTTCTGCATGATAAGGGAAGGAGTATTATTTTATCAGGGAAAAGTGAGATGGGAAGTTATAGTAATAAAGAGTCCATGGCTTTTCATTGGCTGAATGTTTGCCTGGAAAGGAGAGGAGTCTTTCTTCTTTCTATTGGGTTTCTGTTATCATCACAGTGTGAGAACTCCCCATGCTGGTCACCAGATTCCATTTGGTTGAGATTTCTGTTTATTAATTTTTATAATACTATTTAACAACAAGCATTTTTCATATTTATATGCCACAAGTATAATCCATGTTATAATCAAATATGCAATTAAATTGATTTAGTAACTTCATAACTTCATCAACTATATTTGACCATAATTTTTTAAAGCAGCCTTCCATTCAGATTCATTTAGATTTTAAAATGTTTGTATATATTATAAAATAATATATATTTGAAAACATATTTCCATGAACAATTCAAAAATGTTCTCATCATTTTCCTGGTAGTGGAAAAATTGAATTAAAATGTGTGAATATTTTTAAAGTAGAATTTTAAAATAAAATATTTTCTACCTTAAGGGTTTCCCTGGTGGCTCAGTGATTAAGAACCTGCTGGCCATTGTAGGAGACACAGGTTCAATTAATGAGTCAAGAAGATTCCCTGGGGAAGAAAATGACAGCCTAACCTAGAATTCTTGCTTGGGAAAACTCATGGACAGAGAAGCCTGGTGGGCTACAGTCAATGGGGTCACAAAAGACTTGGATGTAACTTAGCAACTAAACAACAACAACCTCTATCTAATAGTGGAAATGATACTTTAAAATTTTTAACTGCCGTGTTTGTGATTGGTCTGTTCATATTTTCTGTTTCTTCCTGGTTCAGTTTTGGAAGGTTATACTTTTCTAAAAATTCATCAATTTCTTCCATGTTGTCCATTTTATTGGCATATAGTTGCTCATAGACTTTTATGATCCCTTGTATTTCTGTGTTGTCTGTTTTAACTTATCTATTCTTCCTTGTTTCTTGATGAGTCTGGCTAAAAAGCCTCTTGATGAAAGTCAAAGAGGAGAGTGAAAAAGTTGGCTTAAAGCTCAACATTCAGAAAACGAAGATCATGGCACCTGGTCCCATCATTTCATGGGAAATAGATGGGGAAACAGTGTCAGACTTTATTTTTGGGGGGCTTCAATATCACTGCAGATGGTGACTGCAGCCATGAAATTAAAAGACGCTTACTCCTTGGAAGGAAAGTTATGACCAACCTAGATAGCATATTCAAAAGCAGAGACATCACTTTACCAACAAAGGTCCGCCTAGTCAAGGCTATGGTTTTCCATTCGTCATGTACGGATGTGAGGGTAGGACTGTGAAGAAAGCTGAGCACCGAAGAATTGATGCTTTTGAACTGTGGTGTTGGAGAAGACTCTTGAGAGTCCCTTGGGCTGCAAGGAGATCCAACCAGTCCATTCTGAAGGAGATGAGCCCTGGGATTTCTTTGGAAGGAATGATGCTAAAGCTGAAACTCCAGTACTTTGGCCACCTGATGTGAAGAGTTGACTCATTGGAAAAGACTATGATGCTGGGAGGGATTCGGGGCAGGAGAAGAAGGGGATGACAGAGGATGAGATGGCTGGATGGCATCACCAACTCAATGGATGTGAGTCTGAGTGAACTCTGGGAGTTGATGATGGTCAGGGAGACCTGGCGTCCTGCAATTCATGGGGTCGCAAAGAGTCAGACACGACTGAGTGACTGAACTGAATTGAACTGAACAATGTTCAGTTCAATGTTGTCAATGTTGTTCGTCATTGACAATGTTCATCAATGTTGTTTATCTTCTCAAAGAACCAGCTTTTAGTTTTAGTTATCTTTGTTATTTTCTCCTTCATTTATTTTTCGTTTATTTCTTCTCTGATCTTTATGATTTCTTTCCTTCTACAAACTTTGAGTATTTTTTGTTCTTCTTTTTCTAGTTGCTTTAAGTGTAAGGTTAGGTTGTTTATTTGACATCTCTCTTGTTTCTTGAGGTAGGCTTATATTGCTAAAAACTTCCTTCTTAACACTGCTTTTATGGCATCCCATAGTTTGTTTGTTTGTTTGGTCTTCTTTTTTTTTTAATGTAACCTTGTGATTTAATCGAATTGCACAGAAATTTGAAATTACAGCTCCTCTAGATATCTAAGGATGATTATGCATGCCTCCATATTTCAATTCTGCACTGTTGCATTTGAACTAATATAGTGAATTTCACATAATGATGGATCAATTTAGAATCTCCTTGCAACACCTCAAATTATATAAAATGGAACCAAGTTTTAAAACTCTGTGGAACGTTTTCATGCTAATGATATATATATTTTTTAAAACTGGCAACTTTGGATTATAATATATCAAGTGGCTATACTATAAAATGTTGGTCACTGAATATCATGGACTTTAAGCTGGCTTTGGCTCCTAAAAGCATATCATCACTTAGATGGACAACCAGAAAGTCCGTTCACTTCAAAAGCCTCAAATGTGTTTCTTAAAAAAATAAGATTTGTGTAACCAGCTGCCTTCTATGGGACAAGAACTATGGTAATAGTGGGTTCAGCTATTACAATTATACTTATATTTTATTTTCAAAAGCACTTTATATGAAAATATAAGTATGGCTTCCAATAAGAGATTTACACCTGGACTTGGTATCAAGCTCAGATTTTAGTTTTGCAAGGAAAAACAGGTTTACAGGTTAAACAACAATTTGTAACCAAAACTTTAATACTAAGGACTCTCACAAAATATATTACAAATGATAGCATGAAAAAAGAATCTTTCACAGTAACTCAGTCCAGCTCTACAATGCACCCTTAAAATGGAAGGACATTTGGTAACTTGAGTAAACTCAAAATTCCAAATAAAGAAAATTACCAAGAGCTATGTATTCATATGCAGCAATCACAAAAGGAATGTAAAACTCAAAGCAAAGGTAAACTAACTTCCTTGAAACTTCTTAGATTCTACACAAACTGTACAATCTTTTGTCCAGTGTGAAGACTAGTGGAACTTTAAAACCTTTAATCTAGCTTAAGGGTGCAGTTTTAATTTTTCTGGCTGGCTTTGTGTTCACAGCAGCTTTTAAAATCTGCTGAACAACAGCTGCGTACCATATCCCAGCTATGTTGAAAAAATCTTACAATTTTTGCCAGTTTTTGTTTCCATAATGTTAAACATCAACTTTAGCTGGTCAGGAGTTAGAGGTTTATTATCAGTCTATGCAAGACTAAATTTCAAAGCAAATTCAGTTTTACTTGAGGGAACATTGTAAAGTAATAATTATTGATATTACATGCCTCATCTGATCCATTTAAAGCCATAGAAAATTACACCTTTGTGTGTCACTGTTCCAACAAACAAATGTGAACAGCTAAAACATTTTCAAAATGCATTAAGCTTATGAAGTCTCAAAAAGCAAACAAACAAACAAACATGAATTTTCATTACATATTTCTGTCAGATGAATTTATTTCCTGTACACCACTCCTCTTGCAAACTGGTCTTCTATTACCTTTCATTTGACCTACTGAGACCTAGAGAAAGATTGGGAGTGCTTGTGATTTCTCTCCCAGGTCAGTGATCTCTCTCTTCTCCTATCTCTAGAAAGGGACCTGCTCCAGCTATGGGAGGAGCTTCTCCAACTTGGATGTCTGCGTCGACGTGGGGGACTCCTCCTCCAATAACCATCTCAAGAGTGATGACCCCAAGAAGGAGTTGGGCCACGATTTTGACTTCTCTTTTCACCATTTGACAATTCCACTCTTAACTTGGCAGCCACCTAGGATTCTTCCATCTAGCTCTCGGACAGCATCAGCTGCATCTCGGGGATCTTCAAATGCAACAAAAGCAAACCTGGGAGGGTTTCTAGCAAAGCACACACTTCAGAGTGGTCCATAATAGCCAAAATCTCATTCTAACTATGTCTTGTTACCATTGTTTCCAAGATTATCTACATAAACCTTACAGTCCAAAGGACAGGAATTATGATGCATTTTGAAATCTTGGGTTAGAAATGTGGAGGTTCAAATCCATAAAACCTTAGGTCTTCCTGGTCCTCTCCCTCCTCAAACTCCCAGATGCTCTCGCATACCTGGCATCCACAAAATGGCGGACCCCATAGGTTTTGAGTTGTCATCCCTTCATTGTCATTTATTCCTAGGCATATTTTACTTTTCTTAATGATCTGTTGGTTATTCATAATCATGTTGTTTAGTCTCCATGTGCTTGTGTTTTTTTTTTTTTTCTTAATAGTTTTTAATTCTTATAGTTATCTAATCTTGCAGTGCTGTGTTCAGAAAATATTTTTAAAATGATTTCAGTTTTTTAAAAAATTACTGAGGCTTGAATTGTGGGCCCAAGATGTAATCTATCCTAGAAAATGTTTCATGTGCAGTTGAGAAACAATAATCAAGAATCATCCCTCAAAGGAAAGTCAAGGGCCAAATGACTTCACAGGCAAATTCTACCAAAACTTTAGAAATGAGCTAACATCTATCATGCTCAAACTCTTCTAGAAAATTGCCTAAGAAAGAAGGAAAGTTTCCAAACTCATCTATGAGGCCACCATCACCCTACCAAAACTAGTCAAAGATGCCACAAAAATAAAGAAAATTATAGGCCAATATCACTGATGAATTCAGATGCAAAAGTCCTCAACAAAATTTTAGCAAACTGAATCCAACAATACATTAAAAATATCATGAATCAAGATCAAGTGGTATTTATCTCAGGGATGCAAAAATTCTTCAATACACACAAATCAATCAGTGTGATACACCATACTGACTAGTTGAAAGATAAAAATCACATAATCATTTCAATAAATGCAGAGAATTTTGTCTTTGACAAAATTCAATACACAATTATGACAAAAACTCTCCAGAAAGTAGGCATAGAAGGAACATAACTCTACAGAATAGAGACCACATATATGACATATATGACAAACCCACAAGGCCATATATGACAAACCCACAACAAATATTATCCTCAGGGGAGGACAGAAGGCATAGAAGGAACATAACTCTACAGAATAGAGACCACAACAACAAATAGAGATCCACAAAAACAATTAGAGACCCACAACAAATATTATCCTCAATGGCGAAAAACTGAACGTGTTACCTCTACAATTAGGAATAAGACAAGGGTGTCCACTTTTGCCACTATAGTTCAACATAGTTTTGGAAATCCTAGCCAAAGCAGTCAGAGAAGAAAAAGAAATAAAAGGAATCCTAATTGGAAAGAAAGAAGTTAGAACTCTCACTGTTGAGAGATGACATGATTCTCTATATAGAAAACCATAAAGATGGCATAAAAAAATAGTAGAACTAATCAGTTAATATAGTAAAGTCACAGGATGGAAAATTAATACACAGAAATCCTTTGCATTCCTATGCAGTAACAAAAATCAATAAGAGAAATTAAGGAAGCAATCCCATTCATCATTGCAACAAAAACAATAAAATACTTAGGAATGAGGAAAATATTTACCTAAAGAAACAAAAAGTCTGTTTGCAGAAAAAGCATAAGACATTAATGAAAGAAATCGAAGATGACACAAAAAGATGGAAAGATATGGCATGTTACTACAGTGAAAATGATTATATTTCCCAAAGCATTTTAATATATTCAATGTAATCCATATTGAACCACCAATGGTATTTTTTCATAGAGGTAAAACAAATAATTCCATAATTTGAATGGACATAGAAAAGACCCTAAAAACAACTACCAGCTGTGGATGTGACTGGTAATGGAAGCAAAGTCCAAAGTTGTAAACAACAATATTGCTTAGGAACCTGGAATGTTAGGTCCATTAATCAAGGCACATTTGAAGGGGTCAAACAGGAGATAGCAAGAGTGAGCATCAACATCATAGGAATCAGCAAACTAAAGTGGACTGAGATGATTGAATTTAACTCAGATGACCATTATATCTACTACTGTGGACAATAATCCCTTAAAAGAATGGAGTACCCATCATAGTTAACAAAAGAGTCCAAAATGCAGTACTTGAAAAAAATCTCAAAAACAGCAGAATGATCTGTTTGTGTCAAAGTCAAACCATTCAATATCATGGTAATCCAAGTCTATGCACAGACAAGTAATACTGAAGAAGCTGAAGTTGAACAGTCCCATGAACATAAAAGACCTTTTAGAACTAACACACCAAAAATATGTCCTTTTCATTGTAGGGGACTGGAATGCAAAAGTAGGAAGTCAAGAAACACCTGGAGTACCAGGCAAAACTGGCCCTGGAAAACAGAATGAAACAAGGCAAAGGCTAACAGAATTTTGCCAAGAGAACACACTGGTCATAGCAAACACCCTCTTCCAACAACACAAGAGAAGACTCTACAAAAGGACATCAACACATGGTCAGCACCAAAATCAGATTAATTATATTCTTTGCAGCCAAAGGTGGAAAAGCTGTATACAGTCAGCAAAAACAATACTGGGAGCTGACTGTGGCTAAGATCATGAACTCCTTATTGCCGAATTCAGACTTAAATTGAAAAAATAGGGAAAACCACTAGACCATTCAGATATTACCTAAATCAAATTACTTATGATTATATAGTTGAAGGGAGAAATAGATTTAAGGGACTAGATCTGATAGACAGAGTGCCTGATGAACTTTGGAAGGACGTTCAAGACATTGTACAGGAGAAAGGCACCAAGAACATCGCAAAAGCAAAATGACTGTCTGGGGAGGCCTTACAAATAGCTGTGAAAAGAAGAGACATGAAAAGAAAAGGATAAAAGGAATGATATACCCATTTAAATACAGAGTTCCAAAGAAGAACAAGGAAAGATAAGAACGCCTTCCTCAGTGATCAGTGCAAAGAATAGAGGAAAACAATAGAATGGGAAACACTAGAGATCTCTTCAAGAAAATTAGAGATACCAAGGGAACAACGTCTAGTCAAGGCTATGGTTTTTCCAATAGTCATGTATGGATGTGAGAGTTGGACTGTGAAGAAAGCTGAGCGATGAAGAATTGATGCTTTTGAACTTAAGTGTTGGAGAAGACTCTTGAGTGTCCCTTGGACTGCAAGGAGATCCAACCAGCCCATTCTAAAGGAAATCACTCCTGGGTGTTCTTTGGAAGGAATAATGCTAAAACTGAAACTCCATTACTTTGGCCACCTGATGCAAAGAGTAGACTCATTGGAAAAGACCCTGATGCTGGGAGGGATTGGGGGCAGGAGGAGAAGGGGACGACAGAGGATGAGATGGCTGGATGGCATCACCAACTCGATGGATGTGAGTCTGAGTGAACTCTGGGAGTTGATGATGGACAAGGAGACCTGGCGTCCTGCAATTCATGGGGTCGCAAAGAGTCAGACATGACTGAGCGACTGAACTGGACTGAAGGAACATTTCATGCAAAAATGGGCTTAATAAAGGACAGAAATAGTATGGACCTAACAGTAGCAGAAGATATTAAGAAGAGGTGATAATAATACAAAGAAGAACTGTACAAAAAGATCTTCATGATCCAGATGATCACGATGACCTAGAACCAGACATCCTGGAATGTGAAGGTAAGGGAGCCTTAGGAAGCAGCACTATGAACAAAGCTAGTGGAGGTGATGGAATTCCAGTTGAGCTATTTCAAATCCTAAAAGGTGATGCTGTGAAAATGGTGAACAAAATATGACAGCAAATTTGGAAAACTCAGCAGTGGCCATGGGACTGGAAAAGGTCAGTTTTCATTCCAATCCCAAAGAAAGGCAATGCCAAAGAATGCTCAACTTACTGCACAATTGCACTCATCTCATACACGAGTAAAGTTATGCTCAAAATTATCCAAGCCAGCCTTCAACAATATGTGAACTGTGAACTTCCAGATGCTCAAGTTGATTTCAGAAAAGGCAGAGGAATCAGAGATCAAATTACCAAAGCAAGAGACTTCCAGAAAAAAAAAAAAAATCTATTTCTGCTTTAATGATTATGGCAAAGCCTTTTTCTGGATCACAACAAATTGTGGAAAATTCTTCAAGAAACGGGAATACCAGACCATCTGATCTGCCTCTTGAAAAATCTGCATGCAGGTCAAGAACAACAGTTAGAACTGGACATGGAACAACAGATTGGCTCCAAGTAAGAAAAAGAGTACATCAAGGCTATATATTTTGACCCTGCTTGTTTAATTTTTATGTGGAGTACATCATGAGAAATGCTGGGTTGGATAAAGCACAAGCTGCAATCAAGATTGCCGGGAGAAATATCAATAACCTCAGATATGCAGATGACACCAACCTTATGGCAGAAAGTGAAGAAGAGCTAAAGAGCCTCTTGATGAAAGTGAAAGAGGAGAGTGAAAAAGTTGGCTTAAAGCTCAACATTCAGAAAATTAAGATCATGGCATCCAGTCCCATCACTCCATGGCAAATAGATGGGGAAACAGTGGAAACAGTGACAGAGTTTAATCTTTTAGGCTCCAAAATCACTTCAGATGATGACTGCAGCTATGAGATTAAAAGACATTTATTCCTTGGAAGAAAAGATATGACCAACTTAGACAGCATATTAAAAACAGAGACACTACTTTGCCAATATATGTTCATCTAGTCAAGGCTATGGTTTTTCCAGTAGTCATATATGGATATGAAAGTTGGACTATAAAGAAAGCTGAATGCTGAAGAATTGCTGCTTTTGAACTGTGGTGTTGGAGAAGACTCTTGAGAGTCCCTTGGACTGCAAGGAGATCCAACCAGTCCATCGTAAAGGAGATCAGTCCTGGGTGTTCATTGAAAGGACTGATGTTGAGGCTGAAATTCCAACACTTTAGCTGCCTGATGCAAAGTGCTGACTCATTTGAAAAGACCCCAATGCTGGGAAAGGTTGAAGGTGGGAGGAGAAGGGGATGACAGAGGATGGGATGGTTGGATGGCATCACCGACTCAATGGACATGAGTTTGAGTAAAGTCTTGGATTTCATGATGGACAGGGAGGTCTGGTGTGCTGTAGTACATGGGGTCACAAAGAGTCAGACAGGACTGAGCAACTTAACTGAACTACTGAACTGAAAAAAGACCCTGAATAGTCAAAGAAATGTTGAGAAAGAAGAATAGGGCTGGAAGAATCAACCTTCCTGGCTTCAGAATATACTACAAAGCTCCAGCAATCAAGACAGTATGTAACTGGTGCACACACACACACACACAAAGAATAAAAAGAAATATAGATCAATGGAACAAGATAGGAAGTCCAAAAATGTACTCATACACATATAAGCATCCAGAGATAAACTCATGCTCCTATGGGCACCTTATCTTTGACAAAGGAGGCAAATATATATAATGGAGAAGAGACAATCTTCTCTTTCAGCTACGTGTAAAGGAATATAATTTGGACTCTTTCTAACACCATAAAAAAAAAATGAATAGATTAAAGACCTCCATGTAAGACTATAAACTATAAAGCTCTTAGAGGAAAACATAGGTAGGACACTCTATGACATAAATCACAGCTAGGTCTTCTATGACCCATTTCCTACAGTAATGGAAATAAAAGCAAAAATAAACAAATCAGATCTAACTAAACTTAAAAAAACTTTTGCACAATGAAAGAAAGTACAAACTGAATGAAAAGACAACCCTCAGAATGGGAGAAAATATTAGCAAATGAAACAAATGACAAATAATTAATCTCCAAATATATACAAATAATTTGTTCAACTCAATAGTAGAAAAACAAACAACCTAATAAAAAAGCAGGCAGAAGACCCAAACAGATATTTCTCCAGAGAAGGCATACAGATGACTAATAAGCACATGACAAGATGCTGAACATCATTTATTATCAGAGAAATGCAAATCAAAACCACAATGAGGTATCATATCACACTGATCAGGATGGCTATCATCAAAAAGTCTATAGAAAATAAATGCTGGAGAGGATGTGGAGAAAATGGAGCCCTCTTGCATCATTGGTAGGGATAAAAATGATACAACCACTATGGAGAACAGTATGGAGATTCCTTTAAAAAATAGGAATAAAAGTACCATATGAAACCAGAACTGAAAGATACATGTATCCAAATGTTCATTGCAGCACTATTTACAGCAGGTAGGACATGGAAGTAACCTAGATGTCCATCAACAGATGAATGGATAAAGACGTTGTGGTACGTATATACAATGGAATATTACTCAGCTATAAAACGAAACACATTTGGGTCAGTTCTAATGAGGTGGATGAACCTAGAGCTTATTATACAGAGTGAAGTAAGTCAGAAAGACACAGTCAAATAAAATTAATGCATAAGCATGGAATCTGGAAAGATAGTACTGATATTGCAGGACAGCAAAGGAGACACAGACACAAAGAACATACTTTTGGAAATAGTGGGGGAAGGAGAAGATGGGATGATTTCAGAGAATAGCATTTAAACATTACTATATGTAAAATAGATAGCCAGTGGAAATTTGTTGTATGATGCAGGGAACCCAAATCTGGTGCTCAATGACAACCTAAAGGGGATGGGATGGAGTAGGAGTTGGGAGAGAGGTTCAGGAGGGAGGGGATATACATAAATATATATGTATATCTATGGCTACTTCATGTTGATGTGTGGCTGAAACCATGACAATATTGTAAAGTAATTATCTTCTAATTAAAAAAAAAGATCTGCCAACTATAAGTCAGCTATTTTCCATAGAGATCTCTACAAAGATGGAAATATTCTCAGTCCAATGTATGACTACATGTAGCTGCTGAACACTTGAAATGTTACTAGAATGACATATGAACTGAATTTTAAATTTTATTTAATATTAATTTAAATTTTAATAGCTACATGTGGCTAGTTGTAACTGTATCAGACAGCAAAGATAGAGAATCAAAACAGGAACATGTTTTATAATTAGCATTTTTAAATCCCATGGAAGTTGTTTTTTTGGTAATGAATGAATAAATGAACCAAATGTGCATTCTTGTGTGAAATGTTTATGACTTCATCCCAATCTCCTGCTGGACTCCTACTGTTCCTGACTGATAATAATTGGGACACAGAAATCACAGAATTTAATCAGATAAAAGTAATATAAAAATTACAAATTATAATTAAAAAACAACCATAAGATATAAGGAAGTCTACATGGAAATACAAACTTAGAAGAGATTCAGGGGAGAAGATTTGGTTTTCTTCTTGATAGCAGACATTATGATTTATCCAGTCAGGTTGGAGCTTGTCTAATATTGCCAACATGCAGCAGTTCAAGCTCTAGAATAAGGGTTGGGCATTAGGCCATCGGCAACCAGTAATGTGTGAGAGGGAGAGGCCCAGTGTCAGCGACAGGAGACCATTAGAGCATGCAGTCTGGTGGAGTCTTGGTGTAGGAGCCCAGGCAGGTAGCTGTGTGAAGACCATGAAAGGTCCCAGTTTTCTTTTCTAGAGATTGCAGGAGAGTTGTCACCAGTCCAAGTCTTCAGAGGTGCAGAGGACCTACATTATGCATTTTCAACATTCTTTCTCTGTTTGCCATGTTTCCATATTTATTAATCCTATTTCTTAAAAAGGAAGCCAGAAAAAAAAAAAAAAAAAAAACTAGGGATCTTTATTAGCTGCAACTGAAGCTAGTAGGGTCATCAGTTCAGTTCAGTTCAGTTCAGTCGCTCAGTCGTGTCCTACTTTTCGCCACCCCATGAATCGCAGCACGGCAGGCCTCCCTGTCCATCACCAACTCCTGGAGTTCACTCAAACTCACCTCCACCAAGTCAGTGATGCCATCCAGCCATCTTATCCTCTTCCATCCCCTTTTCCTCCTGACCCCAATCCCTCCCAGCATCAGAGTCTTTTCCAATGAGTCAACTCTTCTCATCAGGTGACCAAAGTACTGGAGCTTCAGCTTTAGCATCATTCCCTCCAAAGAACACCCAGGGCTGATCTCCTTCATAATGGACTGGTTGGATCTCCTTGCAGTCCAAGGGACCCTCAGGAGTCTTCTCCAACACCACAGTTCAAAACCATCAATTCTTCGGTGCTCAGCTTTCTTCACAGTCCAACTTTCACATTCATACATGACTACAGGAAAAAAACCCATAGCCTTAACTAGGCGGACCTTTGTTGGCAAAGTAATGTCTCCACTTTTGAATATGCTATCTAGGTTGGTCATAACTTTTCTTCCAAGGAGTAAGCGTCTTTTAATTTCATGGCTTCAGTCACCATCTGCAGTGATTTTGGAGCCCAAAAATATAAAGTCTGACACTGTTTCCACTGTTTCCCCATCTATTTCCCATGAAGTGATGGCACCAGATGCCATGATCTTCGTTTTCTGAATGTTGAGCTTTAAGCCAACTTTTTCACTCTCCACTTTCACTTTCATCAAAAGGCTTTTTAGTTCCTCTTTACTTTCTGCCATAAGGGTGGTGTCATCTGCATATCTGAAGTTATTGACATTTCTCCCAGCAATCTTGATTCCAGCTTGTGCTTCTTCCAGCCCAGGGTTTCTCATGATGTACTCTGCATAGAAGTTAAATAAGCAGGGTGACAATATACAGCCTTGATGTACAGTTGGGTCATGTAAGCTATATAATTTCTATATCAATCACTTGCTCAAATTGTAAATTAGGAGGACCCAACTAGGAAGGAAATTTCTTCTGGATTCAATGTGACTGGTGTTTGTAGCAAAAGATTTTCAAATCTAAGGTTATTAATGGTGAAAAAGCCAAGTTTCAGGCACAGAGGAGGCATTTTTGTTAGCATAATTAGTAAATCCAAGTTCAGACAATAGGACATCTGTAGCAATTTGAGAATTTTTTGGCCAATGCTATAGAATTACATTTTTAGACTTTTTCTGGTAGCTTAGTCTTGATCTTGGCTTTTCAGCTCTAAACATATCTATCCTTGATATCCTTTACATTTTTTTTTACCTGCTTAGTCAGCAAGAGTTAATTTCTTCTGTATGCAACTAAAAACCCTAATTAAGATAGAAATTTGTTCTAAAATGGACTGTCAACCAAAAAACTTGACAGAAACTGAAATATTCTAAAATTGGTTATGTGGCCTAGTTGAGGATGACAGATGTGAAATCTTCAAAATTAATAATAGACAAAACTCTTGCCAACTCATAGCCTATGGTGGGGAAATAGATAAATTTACTGTTGTTACCAAAAAAGTAACACCTAAATCTTTTGCAAAACAATGAACATTTGACACAGAACAAAATGAATAGCAAGAGGTATTCAAGGATTTTGAGGTCAGCTTGATTTTTTCTGAGTGTCCTGAGCATGAAGGGAAAATAATAATAATAATAATAATAAACAACCAATAAACAATCCAGCAACAACAAAAATCCCTAATTTCTCTGACAAAGGCAAAGAAAGATTTTTAAAAATCTACAGGTATGTTTTACGAACCACACATGCAATGACAGTGATAGAAAAGATAATTATCAAACTAGAATATGACTTAATTGTTTTCAGCTCTTAAATTACCATAGGGTCTTGATTGAGCTCATTTTCCCACAAGGTATAGCCAGCTTTCACTCCATTCACCACACTGTAATGGAAAGTCTCCAGATATACACCTACAATATATTCCCAGCACATCTTAGAATTTCCTATCAAATGAGCTAGGAGAGGTTGCTCAGTTATAAAAGATGAAAACAGGGAAGAGTTGTGGAAATGGTTTCAAGGATCCTAAACCAAGAATATAGAAAAAAAATTAGAATAGCTGAGTTTCTCTATAATGTTCACTTATTAGAAATTCTGGATTGCCTCTGCAAACTTTTACATTATTGCTTTTGATCATTAATATATCCTAAGAATATTAAAGAGTAGTATATTATCTACTCTCAACAGATGTTTTTGAATAAAAGTTCTTGTGGCTCAGCTGGTAAAAATTTACCTGCAATGTGGGAGACCTGGGTTTGATCCCAGAGTTGGGAAGATCCACTGGAGAAGGGAAGAGCTACCCACTTGAGTATTCTGGCCTGGAGAATTCCATGTACTGTGTAATTCATGGGGTCACAAAGAGTTGGACATGACTGAGTGAATTTCACTTTCACTAATTCTAGAAGATACAAAGTAGATGTGGTTATAGACCCTACAAAATAGTTGCAATGGGTACCGTGGTGTCACACTCTCAAAAATTTAGATGAGCAAAAAAGTCATTTTAAGTGCTATTTGAAAAAAAAAAAATGACTGATGCCCTTTCTGTGCATCACAAAATTATTTTAAAATTGTATGGCAAAACCAATACAATATTGTAAAGTAAAAATAAATAAATAAAAAGTTACTACTAAAAAAAAAAAAAGAAAAGTGAAACTAAAAAAAAAAAGTATGGAGAGGCACCAAAGTTGTATTTTTTGAAGAGTTTGAATCCTAAGAATTATGAAGAAAGTAATTTGGAGGCAGTTGCATCATATGTCCTAGCTTATCCACACCAAACTACATCCCTCAAGACTTGCCAGAAATATTCATTTCTTCAAGGTGTTGGAAATCATTCATAAGAGGAGTATAATCATCAGAGAAAATGCCAATTCCTATTATCCATAAGCGGAAGAGACAGAGTAGCTGTTACTTCAGTAAAACTATTTTTCTTTTAAGTAACTAATAGAAGTTACTATTTATCTTTAAAGTAACTAATAGAAGCAAAAGATAAGAAAAGCATTGTTCTTCGGTTGAATGAACTTTGATATCCTAATAAAAGATGAAGGTGATAATCATTCCTTCAGGGACCTGGAGGGATCCTTAATGGCGGCTAATAAATATTGAGATTTCTCAGACAAAAAGAAATAATGTCTACCAAATTCATACTTGATTTATAAAACTGGAAAAAAAAATGTCTAGCTGAACAGAGATCTAAATAAGTTATGATGACAGAGCTGATACCCTTTCATTGACAGAGAGCCCCTGGAATAAAAGAGAATTTGGAACACTTATTTGATAGCATCACAACTGTATCACTGATCCTGTTCCCAGCATAAGTTGTCTCACTGTATCTCACTGTCTGTACTGTTTACTGAACCCAGGGTAGGCAAGGCATGAGCTAAGAGGCTGGGAGAAGACTGGAGGAGCCATAGGAACTACAGTCATGTTTGTTTATTCCTGGCAAGAGCCATAGCATAACCCAATACAACACAACCTCTCTCCTGGCTGGCTTAGTGGCCATAACAATATTATCTCCTGGCTGACCCAGAAGCCATAGCTGTAGAAATGCTATATCCTCTCTTCTCCTGTCTGACCCAATGGATATAGCCAAGATGCAGCAGTACTGCTGCTGCTCTCTAGGTGGAGCTCACATATGTGTACCACACACAAACCATGACCCCATGACCAAGCAAGTAACTCATGACAGCATATGTGCGTGCTATAAGTGATCTCAGCTTTCACACAAACATTTTTTTTTTTTTTTTAATGTGGGACTAGAGAAAGAGGCCACAGAGCCAAGAGAGCCCAATCATGCCATCTTGGCTAATTTGTGTTCTCCCCACAACAAACAAGCAGCACAACTCTGCTCTTTACTTCCTGCCTGGAACACAGGTCTTGTGTTCAGGTGTCCAATGTATTGCATGATGGTCTTAAGACTGTGAAGAGGAAAACCATCTACAAAAGGTGATGACACCAGAGGCTGGTGGGATCCTGAAGTCTCGATACCACTGTTAACTGTAGTTGTCCAAAGCACAGATCCCAGCACAGGGATGCCTGTACTCAAGACCAAACCCCAGTGCTAACTAGTTGTATGAAGTTAAGCAAGATAATAACATTCTTTTTGTTTGTGTATTTTCATTGACAAAATGGAGATAATGTTAGTAAGTATTTGGTTGGTACCAGTAATTAACATGTAAAGAAATTTTAAAATAATACCTGATAAATAGCAAGAGTTATGTGAATGGCTTGTTTTCATGATAATAACACTGGACTTTAAAACTCTGAGTTTTTTATTGCCTGAGATTCATGATCAATTCTTTTTTAAATAATTTGAGATAGGTTTTCTGTTACTACAGATTAAATTCAATACTGAATAACATAATAATATGAGAAATAGTACAGTAATTACCAAAGAAGAAGAGAGCTATATGTGTACATTATATGTGCAAAGATATATTATTCAGTTCAGTTCAGTCGCTCAGTCGTGTCCAAAATTTTGCGACCCCATGAACTGCAGGACACCAGGCTTCCCTGTCCATCACCAGCTCCCAGAGTTCACTCATGTCCATCGGGTCGGTGATGCCATCCAGCCATCTCATCCTCTGTCGTCCCCTTCTCCTCCTGCCCACAATCCCTCCCCGCATCACAGTCTTTTCCAATGAGTCAACTCTTCACATCAGGTGGCCAAAGTACTGGAGTTTCAGCTTCAGCATCATTCCTTCCAAAGAACACCCAGGAGTGATCTCCTTTAGAATGAACTGGTTGGATCGCCTTGCAGTCCAAGGGACTCTCAAGAGTCTTCTCCAACACCACAGTTCAAAAGCATCAATTCTTCAGCGCTCAGCTCTCTTCACAGTCCAACTCTCACATCCATACATGACCACTGGAAAAACTATAGCCTTGACCAGATGGACCTTTGTTGGCAAAGTAATGTCTCTGCTTTTCAATATACCATCTAGGTTGGTCATAACTTTCCTTCCAAGGAGTAAGCATCTTTTAATTTCATGGCTGAAGTCACCATCTGCAGTGATTTTTGGGACCCCAAAAAATAAAGTCTGACACCGTTTCCACAGTCTCCCCATCTATTTCCCATGAAGTGATGGGACCAGATGCCATGATCTTAGTTTTTTAAATGTTTGAGCTTTAAGCCAACTGTTTCACTCTCCTTTTTCACTTTCATCAAGAGGCTTTTTAATTCCTCTTTACATTCTGCCATAAGGGTGGTGTCATCTGCTTATCTGAGGTTATTGATATTTCTCCCAGAAGTCTTGATTCCAGCTTGTGCTTCTTCCAGCTCACCATTTCTCATGATGTACTCTGCACATAAGTTAAATAAGCAGGGTGACAATATACAGCCTTGACGTACTCCTTTTCCTATTTGGAACCAGTCTGTTGTTCCATGTTCAATTTTAACTGTTGCTTCCTGCGTATAGGTTTCTCAAGAGGCAGGTCAGGTGGTCTGGTATTCCCATTTCTTTCAGAATTTTCCACAGTTTATTGTGATCCACAGAGTCAAAGGCTTTGGCATAGTCAATAAAACAGAAATATATGTTTTTCTGGAACGCTTTTGCTTTTTCGATGATCCAGCAGATGTTGGCCATTTGATCTCTGGTTCCTCTGCCTTTTCTAAAACCAGCTTGAACATCTGGAAGTTCACCCTAGATCTGATAGATAGAGTGCCTGATGAAGATTTATTATTAGGATTATCTAAAATAGGTTTTTATTTTCCTGGGCTCCAGAATCACTGTGGATGGTGACAGCAGCCACAAAATCAAAATACGCTTGCTGCTTGGAAGGAAGGCAATGACAAACATAATGTATTAAAAAAACACATCACTGCCAACCAAGGTCCATATAGTCAAAGCAATGGTTTTTCCAGTCGTCATGTACAGATGTGAGAGCTGGACCATAAAGCAGGCTGAGCCTTGAAGAATTTTGCTTTTGAACTGTGGTGCTGAAGAGGGCTCTTGGGAATTCTATGGATAGCAAGAAGATCAAATCAGTCAATCTTAAAGGAAAGTAACCCTGATTATTCATTGGAAGGACTGGTGCTTATAATGAAGCCTCAATACTTTGGCTACCTGATGGGAAGAGCTGACTCATTTGAAAATACCCTGATGCTAGTAAAGACTGAGGGCAAGTGGAGAAGGGGCAACAGAGGATGAGAAGGTTGAATGGCATCACTGACTCAATGGACATGAGTTTGAGCAAACTCCAGGAGATAGTGAAGGACAGGGAAGTCTGGTTTGCTGCTGTTCATGTGGTCACAAAAAGTTGGGCACAACTTAGCAAGTGAACAACAGCAAAATAGGTTTAATCTTAGTAAGTTAAGAATATTTTTCAAATATAACACTAAATTATTTTGAATTCTATGAAGGTTTTTGCAAATAAACATAGTTGTTTATGAAACAGATTAACTTTAAATTATACTTAAAGCAATTGTAGACAAGGTATGGATACATAGTACCCCCCACACCTCTCTCCACCTCTATGTCATATAGCTAGTACTAATGATAATCTGATGATAGATGACATATATGTAAATCATATTTGAATAGTTGAGTATATTTGATCCACTTTTATTTTTATTTTTTTTAATGAGTCAATTTATTGAACTCAGCAAATGGTCCTTTCATGCCTTTTATTTTCATTATCTTATAATAATAATGGGCTTCCCTGATGACTCAGAGGGTAAAGAATCTGCCTGCAATGCAGGAGACACAGGAGATGCAAGTTCAACCACTAGGTCAGGAAGATCTACTGCAGAAGGAAAAGGCAACCCACTCCAGTATTCTTATCTGGACATTCCCATGGACAGAGGAGCCTGGCAGGCTACAGTCTAAAATTTTGCAAGGAGTCAGACATGACTAAGCTTGCAGGCACATAATGATTATGTATTCAATGTCAGAATATAGTATGACATTTGTTTTTTGGTTTATAATTGGAATTTTTAACATTATTTAGTGTCTGTTTTTACTCTGATGTGTCTTAATATGTAGCAAAATGGATTTTCAATATATTCTTGTGTTTGAAATAGTGCTTTGACTTGCTAACTACTCAAGATTTACAATTTAATTCAGTAGTTAACATGATAGTTCAGTCAGTCAGGATTGTTATAAAAAAATTCCACCCATGGTCAGTTTTTTCTCAGGCATTTTTGTTTTGATTTTTCTGATAAGAAAATTTAAAGAACAAATGTATGCTCATGTAGATAGGTGCCAAATGAATTAATCTACTATATGTAGGTTGAAACTATGCTTTAGTAGGTTTCCTAAATATTATTCATATGTGGCCATGGGACATGATTACTTTATTCCAATGGTTGGTGGGAGGCAGGCAAGAAATAATAGGGTTCTCACCCCAAGCTGCATAGGTTTCACCTAATATGTGAAATAAATTATAATTTGAACACAGGACTCAATTCCTTAAGTTTTTATTTTTCCAAAATAAAGCATCAAATATTACCTACTATCTCTACAGTCTGTTTTGAACTGAATAATTGCAATACAGAACAATTGCCAAAGAAAGATAAAAAAATATATCAAATTTGCTTTGACTATCCCATTATACAAATATTATTTTTGAGAGTAAAGTTATTATTCTTCAAAAAACTTAGAATCTTAAACAGAGGCAATATTTCTTCAAAGTAAGGACTAAGTGCCACAGGGGAAAATCTGCCACAATTTCTGCCCCTCATAATTTATCAGTATCTTTAAAAAGTGAGCTCTTTCATTTCTTTGCTAAAATAACCTGAAAGATGTAACTTCATACTTGCATTATTAATCAAACTTATTAGTCTAAGCAGTTCATACAGTGAGGAAAAATAACACACTGAATTTTCCTCCTCCAAAATCCTAATAATCACTTAATTTAACTAGAATTTGAATATTTTGTTTATTTTGGACTACTACATTGGTGCAGGGGAAATGATTAAATGTGCTCTGAAAAAATATACTAATATATATATATATATAATAAGAAGTATTTTTGTTGCGTGTTGAATTTATCTAAGGTGTAAATTAAGACCTTAGTCACAGGGATGCACCAGAAGAACATGGATAATTCAAATATTAGATGTTCATGCCACTGTTTTCTTACAAGTGTTCTATGATCAAGCATAATTATTGCAAATATTGCAGGGTATTGCCCACTTACTGTTTATTAAATTGATGTAGCTTTTGAATACAGTAGACAAGGTATTCAAAGTGCAAAAGCTGCTATATCAACAAATGTTCAATTGCTGTTGTTGTGGTTGTTCAGTCTCTAAGTTGTGTCTGACTCATTGTGATCCCGTGGACTGCAACACGCCAGGCTCCTCTGTTCTCTACTTTCTCCTGGAGTTAGAACAATTCATGTCCACTGAATTGGTGATGATATCAAAACATTCAATAGTCTGCTGCCATCTTTTGTTTTTGCCTTCAATCTTTCCCAGCATCATGATCTTTACCAGTGTGTCAATTCTTTGCATCAGGTGGCCAAAATATTGGAGCTTCAGCTTTAACATCAATCCTTCCAATGAATATTCAGGGATCATTTCCTTTGGGATAGATTCTTTTGATTTCCTTCCTGTCCAAGGGACTCTTGAGAGCCTTCTCCAGCACCACAATTCAAAAACATCAATTTTTCAGTGCTCAGAAGCATCAGCTCTTCAGTCCTCAGTCTTTATTATGGTCTAACTCTCACATCTGTACTTGACTACTGGAAAACTGTAGCTTTGAAAATACAGACCTTTGTTAGCAAAGTGATATCCCTGCTTTTAATATGCTGTCTAGTTTTGCAATAGCTTTCCTTTCAACGTTCAGGCATCTTTTAATTTTATGGCTACGATCCATACTGATTTTGGAGTTCAAGAAAATAAAATCTGTCACTGTTTCCACTTTTCCCCCATCGATTTGCTATGAAGTTATGGAGCTTCATATCATGATCTTAGGTTTTTGAATGCTGACTTTCAAGCCATCTTTTTCACTCTCCTCTTCCACCTTCATCAAGAGGATCTTTAGTACCTCTTTGCTTTCTGCCATTAGAGTAGTATAATCTGCATAGCTGATGTTGTTAATATTTCTCCCTACAATCTGGAGTACAGCTTGCGATTTATCCAGCACAGCATTTTGTATGATGTATTCTGCATACAAGTTAAGTAAGCAGGGTCATGATAAACAGCATTGTCATTATATTTTCCCAATTTTGAAGAGTGTATTGTTCCATGTCTGGTTCTAACTGTTGTTTGTTGACCGCAAGAAGCAGGTTCATACAGGTTGCTCAGGAGACAGGTAAGGTGGCCTGGTATTCCCAACTTAAGAATTTTCCACAGTTTGCTGTGATCAACACTTTAATCAACACTGTGATCAAGACTTTAACATAGTCAATGAAACAGAAGTAAATTTTTTTTTTCTGGAATTCCTTTGCTTTATCCATGATTGACAATTGTTGGCAATTTCATCTCTGGCTCCTCTGTCTTTTCTAAACTCAGCTTGTAAATCTGGGATTTCTCAGTTCACATACTTCTGTAGATTGAAAGATTTTGATCATAATTTTTCTGGCATGTTAAATGAGTGTGATTGTGCCATAGTTTGAACATTCTTTGGCATTAACCTTATTTGGGACTGGAATGAAAACTGACCTTTTTCAGTTCTATGGCCACTGCTGAATTTTCCATATTTGCTGACATTTTGAGTGCATCACTTTAACAGCATCATCTTTTAGGATTTTAAATAGTTCAGCTGGAATCCCATCACCTCCACTAGCTTTGTTCACAGAAATAATTCCTAAGGCCCACTTTACTTCACATTCCAGGATGTTGAGCTCTGGGTGAATGAACATACTGTTGTGGTTATCCAGGTCTTTACGACCTTTTCTGTATAGTTCTTCTGTGTATTCTAGGCACCTCTTCTTAACTAACCTCTTCTGCATTTTTTAGGTCCTTACTGGTTCTGTCTTTTATCATGCCAATTCTTGGATGAAGTGTTCCCTTGATATCTCCAATTTTCTTGAAGAGATCTCTAGTCCTTTCCATTCTATTGTTTTCCTCTATTTATTTACGTGTGTGTGTGTATGTGTGTGTGCACTCAGTCACTCAGTCATGTCCAGTTCTTGAGACCCAATGGACTGTAGCTTGCCAGAATCCTTTCTGTCTGTGGAATTTTCCAACCAAGAATACTGGAGTGGGTTACCATTTCCTACTCCAGGGGACCTTCCCAACCCAGGAATTGAACGCACATCCCTGAGTTTCCTACATTGACAGGCAGTTTCTTTACCACTAGCCTGTTTCTTTGCACTGTTCATTTAAGAAGGTCTTATTTCTCCTTGCTATTCTCTGAAATTCTTAATTCAGCTGAATGTATCTTTCCCTTATCCTTTGTCTTTCACATCTCTTCTTATGTCAGCTTTTTGTAAAGCCTCCTTAGACAGTCACTTTGCCTTCTTGCATTTCTTTTTCTTGGGGATGATTTTGGTCTCCTGTACAATGTTATAAATTGCTTTCCATGGTTCTTCATGTACTCTGTCTACCAGATGTAATCCCTTAAATCTATTTGTCACCTCCACTACTAATTATAAAGGATTTACTTTAGGTCATATCTGAATGGCCTAGTGGTTTTCCATACTGTCTTCAATTGCAGCCTGAATTTTGCAATAAGGAGTTCATGACCTAAGCCACAGTCAGTGCCAGGTATTGTTTGTACTAATAGTAGAGAGATTTTCCATCTTTGGCTTCAAAGAACATAATCCATGTGATTTCAATATTAACCATATATGATGGTCACTGTAGAGTCATCCGTTTGGTTGCTGGGACATTGTGTTTGCTATGATCAGCTTGTTGTCTTGACACAACTCTGTTAGCATTTGGCCTGCTTCATTTAGTCCTCTCCAAGGACAAACATGACTGCTATTCTGGGTGACTCTTGAATTCCTGCTTTTGCATTCTGGTCCCCTTTGATGAAAAGGACGTCTGTTTTTGGTCTTAGTCTATAAGGTGTTGTATGTCTTCATAGAACCAGTCAGCTTGAGCTCCTTGTGCATCAGTGGTTGGGGCACAGACTTGGATTACTGTGATGTTTGCCCTGGAAATCAACAGAGATAATACTGTCATTTTTGAGACAGCACCCAAGTACTGCATTTTGGACTCCTGTTGACTATGAGAGCTACTCCATTCTTTCTAAGGGATTCTTGCTCACAGTAGTAGGTAAAATGGTTGTATGAACTAAATTTTCCTATTCCAAATGACTTTAGTTTACTGATTTCTATGACGATATTCAGTTTCGAAGTCTCCTGTTTGTCCATTACTATTTACCTTAACTCATGCACCTACCTTTCCATGTTTCAATGCAACATTGTTCTTTATAGCATCAGACTTTACTTTCACCACCAGACACATCCACAACTGAGTGTCATTTCTGCTTTGGCCCAGCCACTTCATTCTTTCTGGAACTGTTAGTAATTGTCCTCCATTCTTCCTGTCTTCCAGGCTTCCTCAGTAGCGTATTGGGCATATTACAGCCAGGAGGTCTTATCTTCTAGTGTCATATCTTTTTGCCTTTTCATACTGTTCATGGGGTTCTTGAGACAAGAATACTGAAGTGGATTGTCTTTTCTTCTCCTGGATACCACGTTTTATCAGAACTCTTCACCATGTCTCATTCGTGGCCTTGCACATTATATCTCATAACTTCAATGAGTTATAAAATGCCTGTGCCAGGCAAAGCTGTGATTGTGAAGGGGACTCGTTCATAGGAACAGTTAAATCTAGGTAGACATGTGGAACAAAATATTCTGTTGACATTAAACAGTCCCAGCTTAACTTCATGAAGATAATCACTTAGATAAGAATAGTTTCATTGGATTGAAGAAGATATCCAATGAGACTCTTCACAACTAACAGGATACCAGTCTATTCATTTAAAGAACATTTATCTCTGTTTATCCAAGTAAAACATACCTACCACATAAGTAACAGGATATCTGTTCATCCAAATAAGCATAAAAAATTAAAACATGTATTTATTTCAAAAAACAAGAAAAACTTAATAGAAGATGAAATAGCCTTTGAGTATATGATGTAGTGTGTCACAGAAAAGCATCTATATAGTATTGAACCTTGAAGAGGGTAAAAATCTAGATGGATGACCAGTAGCTGTAGAAAATGTGTCAAGATTTTCTTGGTTTTCCACTTTAATACTAAAGTTATGTGGTGTGGAAAAGACTCTTGAGAGTCCCTTGGACTGCAAGGATATCCAACCAGTCCATCCTAAAGGATTCATTGGTAGTACTAATACTGAAGCATTATTTTGGCCACCTGATGCGAAGAACTGACTGATTAGAAAAGACCCTGATGCTGGGAAAGATTGAAGGTGGGAGAAGAAGGAGATGATTGAGGATAAGATGGTTGGATGGCATCACCGACTCAATGGACATGAGTTTGAGTAAACTCTGGGAGCTGGTGATGGACAGGAAAGCCTGGCATGCTGCAGTCCATGGGATCGCAAAGAGTCGGACATGATTGAGGGACTGAACTGAACTGAACTGACTGAATACATAGCTTAATAAACTACTTTTTACCTGAATCTGGGGGAAGGATATCTCTAGTTCACACTTTAGCAAGTAGTTAAGAACTACTGGAAACATTCCTCAGAAGGACCTGACCTTTCTCTTAGAGGCTATAAACCCAACCTTCATCCTACTAACCCCCTGCATGATGCCTTTCATGTTAAGAACATCTGGACATGTTCATCAAGAGTCCACTCTTTGGAGATTATTCAAAAAAGTACACAGTCTGGTTTGGAAAGGGAGGATTTTCATACCAAACACTTTCAAAAATAATATCCTAGACTAAGGAAGCTCTTGATACATTTTCTGATCAAATTTCTTTTTGTATGATTTCAAAATGAAGGACAAAGGCCAAACTTGACACTTGCCCTCTATAACTTTGTTCAATTAAATATGTTTTATGACAGAATTTTTAATTTTATAATCAGCATAGAAGGAAAAATATATATATATCCAACTTTTTTGCTAGTCATCCCTCATTACTCATACATACATGCTTCTTGCCACTGCCATTTTCAGTAGAAAGAATATTAGAAGTGGTAGTAATAACAATAATATCAGTAGTAATGTGTTTTTATCACTCTTAGTCTCATGTTCAGAATCTATGAAACAGTAAATTGATTAACTCTACCAAATCTCCCACCCAGAATTCTTACTGTTTTTCATAATTGTAGAACATACTTTCTTAGCATTTGACTTTCTGTCCTTCATAAGACTTACTCTGCCCTAAGGAACATGTACAGAAATTAACACTGGGCTAATTCTGAATCTAAGATGTATTGTATGTTCCATTTACTCTCTTATGTCTTGCGATTTTTATGACACGAATCACAGACAACTGAACATAAAAGACTCATGATGTATATTTTCACCCTAGCTAAATCTAGGAGCAAAGACATGCTAATCTTAGACAAGGAAAGCCTATACATAACAAGTCCCTTTGATCTGAAGACCTGTGAGCAAGATGCTTGTCTTTTAAGTTGGTAAGTTTGGAAATTATTTGTTATTCAACAGTAGCTGGCCAGCTTGCTCTCTTTCTTGCTCTCTCCCTCTGTTCTTACTCACTTACTGACCTTGTCTTTTCATTCAAGAATAATTTCAGAATAATTTTATGCTATGCCAATTGTGGCACTGATGATAATTTGCATAAACAAGTTACACTACCAGATAGGATATGAGAAGAATCTTATAGTTAAAAACAAACAACAAAAAAAAAACTTCACTTTTCCACAAGCATTGTGATGATTTTCACAGATCATTTAGCAATTTTAGCATCTGTTGTTGACAATTTCTAAAGAAATTCCCCCAAATTTTGATGTGACAAAGAAAAGATTTAAGGTGTATTGAAATAACACAAATTTTGATGCATGTGCACTGAGAATATTATATTTTCAATATTCCAATCCAACAAATTTTCCAAACAGTTTACAGTATGGAAAGAAAGCAAACCCTTGGTTTTCCTAAAGCTCAAATTGTCTTCAGTATTTTGCATGACACTATCATGAGACATTCAAGAAGATCCAGATAACATCATTCTATTCTTATTTTATTGATCATGAAAGGTAATCACAAAAATATTGAATGATTTGACCCAAACAAATGAAGGAGACAGGAATTATGGTGCCTTCAAAATTTGTTTAAATTCAATTTCCATTATGAACAATTCTTGGTAAAGTTGAATAGTAGTAATTTTTTGAATATCAATAAACCCTTTTACTCTCCAATGAAACTGGAAATCAAAATTTTCCATTGGATCACAGGAAAATCAAAAGAGGTCTAGAAAAACATTCACTTCTGCTTTATTGATTTTGCCAAAGCCTTTGATTGTGTGGATCACAACATATGGTGGAAAATTCTTCAAGAGATGGGAATACAAGACCACCTTACCTGCCTCCTGAGAAATCTGTATGCAGATCAAGAAGCAACAGTTAGAACCGGGCATGGAACAATGGACTGGTTCCATATTGGGGAAGGAGTATGTCAAGGGTATATATATATATATATATATATATATATATATATATTGTCACCCTGTTTATTTAACTTATATGCAGAGTACATAATGCAAAATGCTGGACTGGATGAAGCACAAGCTGGAATTAAGTTTGTTGTGAGAAATATAAATAACTTCATATATGTAGATGACACCACTCTTATGGTAGAAAGTGAAGGAGAACTAAAGAATATCTTGATGAAAGTGAGAGAGAAGAGTGAAGGAATTGGCTTAAAACTCAACATTCAAAACACTAAGATCATGGCATCCATTCCAATCACTTCATGGCAAACAGGGGAACAATGGAAACAGTGAGAGATTTATTTTTTTGGTCTCCAAAATCACTGCAGATGGTGACCACAGCCATGAAATTAAAGGACACTCGCTCCTTGGAAGAAGAGCTATGGACAATCTAGACAGCATACTAAAAATCAGAACTATTACTTTACCAACAAAGGTCCATCTAGTCAAAGCTATGGTTTTTCCAGTAGTCATGCATGGATGTGAGAGCTGGGGTATAAAGAAAGCTGAGAACCAAAGAATTGATGTTTTTGAACTGTGGTGTTGGAGAATACTCTGAAGAGTCCCTTGGACAGCAGGGAGATCCAACCAATCCATATTAAAGGAGATGAAGCCTGAATATTCATTGGAAGGACTGATGCTGAAGCTGAAACAATACTTTGGCAACCTGAGATGAGCTGACTCACTGAAAAGACCCTGATGCTGAGAAAGATTGAAGGTGGGGGGAGAAGGGGACGACAGAGGATGAGACTAGTTGGAAGGCATCACCGATGTGATTGACATGAGTTTGAGCAAGCTCCAGCAGTTGGTGGTGGACAGGGAAGCCTGGTATGCTGCAGTCCATGGGTTCACAAAGAGGCAGACACTACTGAGTGATTTAACTCAACTGGAACATTTTTAATTTCCTATTAAACTGGGAAATCAAAAATTTTTATAGAGCACTGATTTGTACCACATTTACAAAATGTTTACACATTAAAACCATCTCCATGAATTTTCTTTAACACTCAACATTTACAAAATTACAGCATTTCTATTAGAAAGTATCACACTTATTAACATTCCAGTTCAACACTTTATGTATAGGTTTCTTCTTCTTTTACTTATTATGCAGCTGTACATTTTTAAACTTCAGTTCACTTTAGTTCAGTAACTTAGTTGTGTCCGACTATTTGCGACCCCATGAATGGCAGCTCGCCAGGCCTCCCTGTCCATCACCAACTCCCGGAGTTTACGGAAACTCATGTCCATCGAGTCAGTGATGCCATCCAGCCTTCTCAATCTCTGTCATCCCCTTCTCCTCCTGCCTTCAATCCCTCCCAGCATTAGGGTCTTTTCCAATGAGTCAACTCTTCGCATGAGGTGGCCAAAGTATTGGAGTTTCAGCTTCAACATCAGTCCTTCCAATGGACACTTAGAACTGATCTCCTTTACGATGGACTGGTTGGATCTCCTTGCAGTCCAAGGGACTCTCAAGAGTCTTCTCCAACACCACAGTTCAAAAGCATCAATTCTTTAGTGTGCAGCTTTCTTTATAGTCCAACTCTCACATTCATACATGACTACTGGAAAAACTATAGCCTTGACTAGACGGACCATTGTTGACAAAGTAATGTCTCTGCTTTTTAATATGGTGTCTAGGTTGGTGATAACCTTCCTTCCAAGGAGTAAGCGTCTATTAATTTCAGTGCTGGAATAGCCATCTGCAGTGATTTTGGAGCCCAGACAAATAAAGTCAACAACTGTTTCCACTGTTTCCCCATCTATTTGCAATGAAGTGATGGGACCAGATGCCATGATCTTCGTTTTCTGAATATTGAGCTTTAAGCCAACTTTTTCACTCTCCTCTTTCACTTTCATCAAGAGGATTTTTAGTTCCTCTTCACTTTCTGCCATAAGGGTGGTGTCATCTGCATATCTGAGGTTATTGATATTTCTCCCAGCAATCTTGATTCCAGCTTGTGCTTTTTCCAGCCCAGCATTTCTCATGATGTACTCTGCATATAAATTAAATAAACAGACTTGACGTACTCCTTTTCCTATTTGGAAGCAGTCTGTTATTCCATGTCCAGTTCAAACTGTTACTTCCTGACCTAAATTAAGCTATCATAATTGTCTTTGGAATATTATTATGATCAAATCAACTGTATTATTTTATGTATCTTGTATTGTAAAAAGCCTCTTGAAGAAAGTGAAAGTGGAGAGTGAAAAAGTTGGCTTAAAGCTCAACATTCAGAAAACGAAGATCATGGCATCCAGTCCCATCACTTCATGGGAAATAGATGGGGAAACAGTGGAAACAATGTCAGACTTTATTTTTCTGGTCTCCAAAATCACTACAGATGGTGACTGCAGCCATGAAATTAAAAGACGTTTACTCCTTAGAAGGAAAGTTATGACCAACCTAGATAGCATATTCAAAGGCAGAGACATTACTTTGTCAACAAAGTTTCATCTAGTTAAGGCTATGGTTTTTCCTGTGGTCATGTATGGATGTGAGAGCTGGACTGTGAAGAAGGCTGAGTGCCACAGAATTGATGCTTTTGAACTGTGGTGTTGGAGAAGACTCTTGAGAGTCCCTTGGACTGCAAGGAGATCCAACCAGTCCATTCTGAAGGAGATCAGCCCTGGGATTTCTTTGGAAGGAATGATGCTAAAGCTGAAACTCCAGTACTTTGTCCACCTCATGCGAAGAGTTAACTCATTGGAAAAAACTCTGATGCTGGGAGGGATTGGGGGCAGGAGGAGAAGGGGACGACAGAGGATGAGACAGCTGGATGGCATCACTGACTCGATGGACGTGAGTCTGAGTGAACTCCGGGAGTTGGTGATGTACAGGAAGGCCTGGTGTGCTGCAATTCATGGGGTTGCAAAGAGTTGGACACGACTGAGGGACTGATCTGATCTGATCTTGTATTGAAGAATAATTGTTTTGCAGAATTTTGCTGTTTTCTGTTAAACCTCAGTATGAATCAGCCATGCTGCTGCTAAGTCACTTCAGTTGTGTCCGACTCTGTGCAACCCCAGAGATGGCAGCCCACCAGACTCCCCCATCCCTGGGATTCTCCAGGCAAGAACACAGGAGTGGTTTGCCATTTCCTTCTCCAATGCATGAAAGTGAAAAGTGGAAGTGAAGTTGCCTACTCGTGTCTGACTCCTAGCGACCCCATGGACTGCAGCCCACCAGGCTCTACATATATCCTCTCCCTTTGAAATCCCCTCCTATCTCCCTCCCCATCCTACCCCTATAGTTTGATACAAGTGCCCCTGTTTGAATTTTCTGAGCCATAGAGCAAATTCCCGTTAGCTATCAATTTTACATATGGTATTTTTGAATAGCTAACATCTTTGTGTCAATAAATGCTTCAAATTCTTTACTTATGTAAAATAGTCAAATTCAATTTATCACAGGAATTCTGAGTTAACTTTAGAGTTAGTTTTATGAAAAGAAGAATTATATATTAAATATTCTAATAAAATCAGTTCCATATGCAACTTTAACTGTAAAATTGCCATAGATCATTACTAGTAGCTACTTCACTTAAAATATTTACAAGAATTAAATTCTGGTGTTACATAGTATTTTCCTCAATTTGATAATCTACATTTATTATTTTTTATTTATCACAATTTAGCATAATGTTAAATATAATAAATATTATGGATATTCATAACTAAGCCTGAGTGGACCTAAGGGGTACTTTGAGATTTTATTTCTATTTTTACTCCTGTTATATATATATATATATATATATATATATATATATATATATATATATATGTATATACTCACACACATATAATGTTTATGATTCTACAATGTATCCCATTATAAGACATTTTCTGGGTGAGGGGTAACAAATAGTAGAGAAGATATGAAGAAAATATGGCCAATCTTCAAGTGTTCTTCTGTGGATAATAAGCAAGGAAGCAAAAATGACACATAGAAATTTTCTGAACCACTTAAAAATTACAGAAGATAGATTTACATTGACACAAATCACGAGAAAACAAATGGCTTTATAGTGCCAGTTTTGGATGTAGGAGAGGATTAAACCAGGGTTATGCCTTTGTTTGACTGGTGTCAGAAAGCCAGAAGGAGGGAAATTGTCTCAAGAGAGTTCAGTTCAGTCTCACAGTCATGTCTGACTCTTTGCAACTCCATGGACTGCAGCATTCCAGTCCATCAACTGTCCATCAGCCAACTCACAAAGCTTACTCAAATTCATGTCTATCGAGTCAGTGATGCCATCCAACCATCCTCTGTTGCCCCTTCTCCTTCCATCTTCAATCTTTCCCAATATCAAGGTCTTTTCAAATGAGTCAGTTCTTTGCATCAGGTGGCCAAAGTATTGGAGCTTCAGCTTCAGCGTTAGTCTTTCCAATGAATATTCAGGACTGATTACTTTTAGGATGGACTGGTGGGATCTCCTTGCAGTCCAAGGGATTCTCAAGAGTCTTTTCCAGCACCAAAGTTCAAAAGCATCAATTCTTTCATGCTCAGCTTTCTTTATAGTCCAACATCCATACATGACTACTGGAAAAACCAAAGCCTTGACTAGATGGACCTTTGCTGGTAAAGTGATAACTCTGCTTTTTAATATGCTGTCTAGGTTGGCCATAGATTTTTTTCCAAGGAGCAAGGTGTTTTTTTGTTTTTGGTTTTTTTGTTTGTTTTGTTTTTTAAATTTCATGGCTGCAGTAACCATCTGCAGTGATTTTGGAGCCCCCCCAAAAAGAAAAACAGAGTCACCCTTTGTTTCCATTGTTTCCCCATCTGTTTGCCATATAGTGATGGGACCAGATATCATGATCTTAGTTTTCTGAATGCTGAACCTTAAGTTATTTTTTTTCACTTTCTTCTTTCACTTTCATCAAGAGTCTCTTTAGTTCTTCACTTTCTGCCATAAGGGTGGTGTCATCTGCATATCTGAGGTTACTGATATTTCTCCCCACAATCCTCATTCCATCTTGTGCTTCATGCAGCCTGGCATTTAGCATGATGTACTGTGCATATAAGTTAAATAAGCAGGTGACAATATACAACCTTGAAGTACTCCTTTCTTGATTTGGAACCACTTTGTTGTTCCATTTCCATTTCTAAATGTTGCTTCTTGAGCTGCATACAGGTTTCTCAGGAGGCAGGTCAGATGGTCTGATATTCCTATCTCTTTAATAATTTTCCACAGTTTGTTGTGATCCACACAAAGCATTTAGCATAGTCAATAAAGCAGAAGTAGAGGTTTTTCTGGAACTTCTTGCTTTGTCAATGATCCAATGGATGTTGGCAATTTGATCTCTGGTTGCTCTGCCTTTTCTAAATGCAGTTTGAACATCTGGAATTTCACAGTTCACATATTGTTGAAGTCTGGCTTGGAGAATGTTGAGCATTACTTTGCTAGTGTGTGGACTGAGTGCAATTATATGGTAGTTTGAACATTCTTTTGCAGTGCTTTCTTTGGGATTGGAATGAAAACTGACCTTTTTCAGTCTGTGGCCCATGCTGAGTTTTCCAAATTTTCTGGCTTATTGAGTTCAGCACTTTAACAGACTTAACAAATCTTTAAGGATTTGAATATCTCAACTGGAATTCCATCACCTCCACTAGTTTTGTTCTTAGTGATGCTTCCTCTTGTAAGTGGGCTTATGCCATACACATCTCAAGAGAGTAGAAGTGATGAATTATGGGAACTTATTGGAAAATAGCAGTTGTGTGGGGCTAGTAGAGTTATGGAAAAGAGAGTTGGAATGAATTCTAGAACACCATGAAATCAAGGAACAGTGCTGAGACAGAAAATCGAAGCCTTTGTTTGGAAGATGGAAGCTAATATTTTGTGGTGGAGATGTTTTGTGAAGCTAAGTGAAAGCTTTCAAAACTGAAGGAAAAGCATGTGAATATTCACATTAATAAACAAAACCAGGCATTATTTTTTTTTCTAAAATTAGAGTACTGATCTTTGGGTATGCTTCTCAAAACATGCCTACCACAGAGATCAGGATATAAATTAAACAATTCATGACATAGTAAACATTGTTCTTAGATGTTGCTTATCATTTTCTTAAAATGTACACTCTAAAAATGTGATAGCAAGTGTTCCTTCTAAAATAGAGATGCTTGGTGGCCTGAATAATTATATCACTACAGCTTACTCTTTTTCTCCATTCATGTTCTTTTTCTGTTACAAATATTAATTTATAGTTTTATCAGCAACAAACCTTTTTCCAGGTTTTTCCATAGTCAGAAAATCCACAGATCGTCCATCTTAAGTAGTTGGTTTAAAGAATTCATACAGCAAGCATACTTCTCCATAGAAAGTGATATTAAACCAAGAAGCTTAGGTAATAATTATTAACTGAGGTATAAGAATGTTATGTTTTGAATGAGAGAGAAAATATTAAGGAAGAGAAGATACTGGCCATAAGTATGAGAATAGGAGATAAGTAATGGAACAGAACAACTGCATATGCAACATTACAATCAATTACTTACAGCTACTGCACACAAAAAATAACGTCTTAATTCATCAAGGCAAATGTAATGTATTGATTCATTATTCAGCACCTTTTCAAAGTCAAGCATTGTTCTTATTGGTGGGAATTTTCAAGAGAGCAAGGCATCTTTTACTCAATACTCTAAATCGGTATGAAAAATTTGCAACTGATTTTATTACTAAATAATGAAGTGTTAAAATTTACAACATTGTTTTAGTATTTTGTGCTATTATTAATCCTATAATGACACACAGGAAAAAAATTGTCAGTGTTTAGGAATATAGAAATTTCAACATATGGGACTATGTGTTTAAGCAATCTCGGGAAACATAAGAAAAGTCTTTCTAGAGAAGACAGGTACTCTACTTTATAGTCAGCCAATTTTAAATACTGATGGCTGGGTAAAGTGGGGTTATCAGGATACTATGTACTATGTCCTTTAGATTTGTGCCAAGCTTTAAATCTGTGGAAACCTTGTTAAATATTTTATATGTCTTATAAATTAATTATTGATGAATTACATTACAGTGTTTATGTTAACTGGTAGTATGTTGACTACATTTTAAGCAATGTATTTAATTTTACATCACCTTATATTTATATATTTTTATTTATATTTGCATCATTTTACTATACTTCATTACACATCACATTTTGTGTTCTATAGTAAATTACATATAATGTATATAATATACACTTTTGAGTATTTGTTTTTTCTATTCATAATGCATCCTAAATTATGTTCTATATTAGTATATATTATTGTGCCTTTAATATTCTATAAAACATAAATGTAAAAGAGATTTTATAAATGTAAAATATATGGGTAGCTTAGCTGGTAAAGAATCTACCTGCAATGCAGGAGACCCTAGTTCAATTTCTGGGAAGGGAAGATCCACGGGAGAAGGGATAGGCTACCCACTCTAGTATTCTTGACTTTCTCTGGTGGCTCAGCTGGTAAAGAATCTGCCTGTGATGTGGGAGACCTGGGTTCGATACTGGTTTGGGAAGATCTCCTGGGGAAGGGAACGACTACTCACTCCAATATTCTGGCCTGGAAAATTCCATGAGGTCACAAAAAGTCAGACACAACTGAGTGACTTTTGCTTTCATATATGTGAATTACATATAAATATATGATCAATACAACACCGAAGACACAATCCATAAAAGAAATAATGGATAACCTGGACTCCATTAAAATTAAAAGCTTCTAATCTGTAAAATACAATGTCAAGTGAATGAGAATACAAGTCACAAACTGGGGGAAAATATTTGCAAAATACACGTGACAAATAATTATTATCCAAAATATGCAAAAATGTCTTAAAACTGAAAATAAGAAAACAAATAACCTCATTAAAAACTAGGCCAACAATCTGAAGATACACCTCACCGAAAAAGGTATATAGGTGACACATAACCATTTGGAAAGATATTCTACATCCTATTCCATTAGGATAATTCAAATTAAAACAGTGAAATAACACTACAGACCACTAGTGGCCAAATTCTGGAACACTGACAAACCAAATGGTGATGAGAATGTGGAGCAACAGGAACTCTCTTCATTCCTGGTGAGACTGCAAAATGGCACAGTCACTTCAGAAGACAGTTTGGAGGTTCCTTACTCTTATCATAGGATACAACTATTGTTCATTTTTGGTGTTTACACAAGAAATTGAAAAATTATGTCTCCACATAATCTTACACAAGAATATTTATAATATCCTTATACATAATTGCCAAAACCTGGACACAATTATTATGTCTTTCAATAGGTAAATGAACAAATAAATGATAGAACAGTCAGACAATAAAATATTATCTAGTGCAAAAAAGAAATGAGTTATCAAGTCATGAAAAGATATGGAGGGAACACAAATGTCTATTAGTAAGTAAAATAAGCAAGACTTAAAATGTTATATACTGTGTGATTCAAACTATATGACATTCTGGAAAAGTAAAAACTATGGAGAAAGTGAAAGGATTAATTTTTGTCAGAGGTTGGATTAGAGTAAGTTATACATAAGCAGAGCACAGAGGAATTTTAAGGCAGTGAAACTCCTATGTGTGGTACTATAAAGATGGATACATGCCATTATTATCAAAATCCATAAGATGTACAGAGGCTTCCCTGGTAGCTCATCTGGTAAAGAATACACTTGCAGTGCAGGAGACCTAGGTTTGATCCGAGGGTTGGGAAGATCCCCTGGAGCACAACATAGCAGCCCACTCCAATATTCTTACCTTGGAGAATCTCCATGGACAGAAGAGCCTGGCATGGTACAGTCCATGGGGTTGCAAAGAATCAGACAGGGCTGGATGACTAAGCACAGAACATAAGATGTACAAATCAAGCAAACTCTAAGGTAATCTATAGGCTTTGGGTAATAATGACATATCAATGTAGGCTTATTTTGATTATGGTTAATTGATTATAACACATGTACCACTCTGGTGTCAGATTTTGATGGAGGGAATATGTGCATATGTGGGAGCAAGAGCTATAGAATAATTTTGGTATTCCACTAAATTTTGTTATGAATTTAAAACTTCTATGAAAGATAAATTCTATTTAAAAATATAGAATTTCAAATATATCAGATTATATCAGATTTCTTCTCTCATATTAAAATATATGTTTAAGATTACATCACCAAATCCTCAGTTCAGTTCAGTCACTCAGTCATGTCCAAATTTTTGCGACCCCATGGACTGCAGCATGCCAGGCTTCCCTGTCTATCACCAACTTCTGGAGCTTGCTCAAATTAATGTCCTTTGAGTCGGTGGCACCATCCAAATACCTCACCTCTGTCATTGCCTTCTCCTGCCTTCAATCTTTCCCAGCATCAGGATCTTTTCCAATGAGTCAGTTCTTAGCATTAGGTAGCCAAAGTATTGGAGCTTCAGCTTCAACATCAGTCCTCCCAATGGATATTCAGGACTGATTTCCTTTCCGATTGACTGACTGAATCTCCTTGCAGTCCAAGGCACTCTCAAGAGTCTTCTCCACATGAGAGTTCAAAAGAATCAATTCTTCAGTGCTCAGCTTTCTTTATAGTCCAACTCTCAAAAAACGATCCAAAAGGTTCATGCTTAGTAACCAATTGATTTCCACAGAAACAAATCCTTCAGTTCAGTTCAGTCGCACAGTCGTGTCTGACTCTTTGCAACCCCATGAATCGGAGCATGCCAGGGCTCCGTGTCCATCACCAACTCCCGGAGTTCACTCAGACTCACGTCCATCGAGTCAGTGATGCCATCCAGCCATCTCATCCTCTGTCGTCCCCTTCTCCTCCTGCCCCCAATCCCTCCCAGAATCAGAGTCTTTTCCAATGAGTCAACTCTTCGCATGAGGTGGACAAAGTACTGGAGTTTCAGCTTTAGCATCATTCCTTCCAAAGAAATCCCAGGACTGATCTCCTTCACAATGGACTGGTTAGATCTCCTTGCAGTCCAAGGGACTCTCAAGGGTCTTCTCAAACACCACAGTTCAAAAGCAATTCTTCGGCACTTAGCTTTCTTCACAGTCCAACTCTCACATCCATACATGACCACTGGAAAAACCATAGCCTTGACCAGACGGACCTTTGTTGGCAAAGTAATGTCTCTGCTTTTGAATATGCTATCTAGGTTGGTCATAATTTTCCTTCCAAGGAGTAAGCCTCTTTTAATTTCATGGCTGCAATCACCATCTGCAGTGATTTTGGAGCCCCAAAAAATAAAGTCTGACACTGTTTCCGCTGTTTCCCCATCTATTTCCCATGAAGTGGTGGGACCAGATGCCATGATCTTTGTTTTCTGAATGTTGAGCTTTAAGCTAATGTTTTCACTCTCCTCTTTCACTTTCATCAAGAGGCTTTTTAGTTCCTCTTCACTTTCTGCCATAAGGGTGCTGTCATCTGCAGATCTCAGGTTATTGATATTTCTCCTGGCAATCTTGATTCCAGCTTATGCTTCCTACACTTTACTATTTCTTAAGATTTGTTTTTAATAGACAACATATTACTCCCCAAGTAACACAGATTCATGTTAATAAATTATCAACCTTGAATGGTTTTCAAAAACTTTTAGGCAATATAAATTGGATTAGACCCTCTTTAGACATTACAAATTATCAACTGACTAATTTATTTAACACTTTAAAAAGAGATCCTTATTTAAATAGCCCTTGTTCACTTTCATAAGAGGCGGGAGAAAAACTCCGTTTAATACAAAATAAATTGCAAAAACAGTTTCTTACTTGTATTAGATTTGATTTACCTCTAGAGTTATTTATACTCCCCTCTCTCCATTCTCCCACATGATTTCTTACCCAACAAGAATACCCAACAGAATGGATCTATACCCATTTTAGAGGGACAAGGTCACTTACACCCTATCTTGATTTGATTGCTCTAATCATTATCAATGGGAAAAATAGAGCTAAGTCTCTTATTGGCTCTGATCCTCCTAGAATTGTAGTTCCTATTAATAAATCTCAATTCGAGAATGCATTGCAAACTTCCACAGATTTTCAAATAGCCTTTCTGAAATATTTTGGAGAAATTTCATTTCATTATCCTTCTCACAAACTTTGGAATTTCTTCAGAAACACTGAATGTATTATCGCTCACATTGTCACATTACAACCTATACCTGAAACTGATGTTTTCTATATAGATGGGACTAAAAACGCCAAAGCCTCATTCTGGTCTCTCAAAGAATATAAAGTCTTTTATACAAAATTTCATTCTGCTCAACAAAACGAATTATATGCTCTCATTCAGTTTATTCACGTACATTCTTATCCTATTAATATAGTTTCTGACTCTTTATATTCAGTTTTTGTATTAAGAAATATAGAAACTTCTACCCTAAATTCTAATCAATCTATTATCCAACAACTTTTTCTTGAACTACAATCTATTGTTAAGAACCACACTCCCCCCATTTATATTACCCATATTCAAGCACATTCTTGTCTTCCTGGCCCTATGGCTCATAGCAATGAACAAGCTGATAAACTTACCTCTTTTGCTACTCGTGAAGAGCAACATGCTCTATTACACAATAATGCTGGCTCATTATATCAAATTTGGAAAATTCCATACCAACATGCTAAAGAAATCATTAATAATTGCTTTACTTGTAGGCCCCTACATCTTCAACCCATTACACAAAATATCAATCCTCGAGGATTACAACCCAATGAACTATGGCAAATGAATGTAACTCATTGCCCTGAACTTTCTCCCTTTTCCTTCTTACATGGCTCAATCGATACAAATTCTTCTTTTATATGTGCCACACCTCTCTGATGTGAAACTACACAACATGTTATAACCCACCTGTTAACTTGCTTTACAGTAATGGGAACACCTAGTTCTATAAAACAGACAGTGGCCCTGCCTATATTTCTAGGCAATTCAAACAAAATTTACATTCATTCTCTATTAAACATTAGAGGCATTCCTTATAATCCACAAAAACAGGACATAGTTGGACGAGCACATCACACACTGAAATTACAAATAAAAAAGGGGAAATACACAAGAACACTTCTATCTTCCTTATCCAGAGCAGACTTTACTAGATTCCAACACAATATATTCTTTAATCTTATTACTATTGTTAATACAGCTTTATTTCTTTAAATTTTTTTAAACTTACCATAAGGAGATATTTTGACAAAAGTAGAAAAACATTTCAAGACATTGAAGGATACCTTTCTTCCTATGTCCATTTAGTATCAAGACAGGTTGACCAAACAATGGAAATCTGGAAAATTAATATTACAGGGAAAGGGGTATACTTGTATTTCTCCAGAGGGATCTAACGAAATGAGTTGGCTCCCTCTTTGGAAGATCCACCCCAGAGGAGCCACCGGCATTCGAGATAGAGAAGAAATGACAAAATCACCAGGAGGAAGAAATTCCAGTACAAACCATGGCGGCTTTGAAACATGTAAAATATCATGTATGAAACGAGATGCCAGTCCAGGTTCAATGCACGATACTGGATGCCTGGGGCTAGTGCACTGGGACGACCCAGAGGGATGGTATGGGGAGGGAGGAGGGAGGAGGGTTCAGCATGGGGAGCACATGTATACCTGTGATGGATTCATTTTGATATTTGGCAAAACTAATATAATTATGTAAAGTTTAAAAATAAAATAAAATTTAAAAAAAAAAAAAAAATAAAAATTTCCAAGAGAGGCCACACTCGATGTCATCGACCTTATGATCTCCCTATGGGGGGACAGATAAAAACCTATACTAATCATGCTGAAAATCTGTTTTCTCAAAAGGGAATGCCTCAGATTCCTGAAAATATTTTTGTCGCTATGCTTGCTTTGCTTGCTTTTTCTTCCCCCTCTTAGGCTGACTTGATTAATAATACTTATTGGGTTTATATACCTCAGTTCGGTTCAGTTCAGTTCAGTCACTCAGTCGTGTCTGACTCTTTGCGACTCCATGAATTGCAGCACGCCAGACCTCCCTGTCCATCACCAACTCCTGGAGTTCACTCAGACTCACGTCCATCGAGTCAGTGATGAAATCCAGCCATCTCATCCTCTGTCTTCCCTTTCTCCTCCTGCCCCCAATCCCTCTCACCATCAGAGTCTTTTCCAATGAGTCAACTCATCCCGTGAGGTGGCCAAAGTCCTGGACTTTCAGCCTTGCAATCATTCCTTCCAAAGTAATCCCAGGGCTGATCTCCTTCAGAATGGACTCTCAAGAGTCTTCTCCAAAACCACAGTTCAAAAGCATTGATTCTTCAGTGCTCATTTTTCTCCACAGTCCAACTCTCACATCCATACATGACCACAGGAAAAACCATAGCCTTGACTAGATGAACCTTTATTGGCAAAGTAATGTCTCTGCTTTTCAATATGCTACCTAAATTGGTCATAACTTACCTTCCAAGGAGTAAGCGTATTTTAATTTCATGGCTGCAATCACTATCTGCAGTGATTTTGGAGCCCTAAAAAATAATGTCTGACTGTTTCCCCATCTATTTCCCATGAATCAATGGGACCAGATGCCATGATCTTTGTTTTCTGAATGTTGAGCTCTAAGCCAACTTTTTCACTCTCCTCTTTCAATGGGCATTTTAGTTCCTCTTCACTTTCTGCCATAAGGGTGGTGTCATCTATGTATCTCAGGTTATTGATATTTCTCCAGCAATCTTGATTCCAGCTTGTGCTTCTTCCAGCCCAGTGTTTCTCATTATGTACTCTGCATAGAAGTTAAATAGGCAGGGTGAAAATATACAACCTAACATATGCCTTTTCCTATTTGGAACCTGTCTGTTGTTCCATGTCCAGTTCTAACTGTTGCTTCCTGACCTACATACAAATTTCTCGAGAGGCAGGTCAGGTTGTCTGGTATTCCCATCCCTTTCAGAATTTTCCACAGTTTATTGTGATCCAAACAAAGGCTTTGGCATAGTCAATAAAGCAGAAACAGATGTTTTTTTGGAACTATTTTGCTTTTTCAATAATCCAGCAGATGTTGGCAATTTCATTTCTGGTTGCTCTGCCTTTTCTAAAACCAGCTTGAACATCTGGAAGTTCATGGTTCACATATTGCTGAAGCCTGGGTTGGAGAATTTTGAGCATTACTTTACTAGCGTGTGAGATGAGTGCAATTGTGCAGTAGTTTGAGCATTCTTTGGCATTGCATTTCTTTGGGATTGGAATGAAAACTGACTTTTTCCAGTGCTGTGGCCACTGCTGAGTTTTCCAAATTTGCTGGCAAATTGAGTGCAGCACTTTCACAGCATCATCTTTCAGGATTTCAAACAGCTCAACTGGAATTCCATCACCTCCACTAGCTTTGTTTGTAGTGATGCTTTCTAAGGCCCACTTGACTTCACATTCCAGGATGTCTGGCTCTAGGTAAGTGATCACACCATCATGATTATGTGGGTCATGAAGATCTTTTTTACAGTTCTTCTGTGTATTCTTGCCACATCTTCTTAATGCCTTTTGCTTCTGTTAGGTCCATACCACTTCTATCCTTTATCGAACCCATCTTTGCATGAAATGTTCTCTTGGTATCTCTAATTTTCCTGAAGATATCTCTAGTCTTTCCCATTCTGTTGTTTTCCTCTATTTCTTTGCACTGGTCACTGAGGAAGGCTTTCTTATCTCTTCTTGCTATTCTTTGGAACTCTGCATTCAGATGTGTATATCCTTCCTTTTCTCCTTTCCTTTCCCCTTTCTTCTTTTCACAGCTATTTGTAAGGCCTTCCCAGACAGTCATTTTGCTTTTTTTGCACTTATTTTCCATGGGGATGGTCTTGATCCCTGTCTCCTGTACAATGTCATGAACCTCAGTCCATAGATCATTAGCCATTCTATCTGTCAGATCTACTCCCTTAAATCTATTTATCACTTCCACTGTATAATCATAAGAGATTTGATTTAGGTCATATCTGAATGGTCTAGTGGTTTTCCCTACTTTATTCAATTTAAGTCTGGATTTGGCAATAAGGAGTTCATGATCTGAGCCACAGTCAGGTCCTGGTCATGTTTTTATTGACTGTATAGAGCTTCTCCATCTTTGGCTGCAAAAAATACAATCAATCTGATTTCGGTGTTGACCATATTGTGATGTCCATGTGTAGAGTCTTCTCTTGTGTTGTTGGAAGAGGGTGTTTGCTATGACCAGTGCATTTTCTTGGCAAAACTCTATTAGTCTTTGGCCTGCTTCATTCCATATTCCAAGGCCAAATTTGCCTGTTACTCCAGGTGCTTCTTGACTTCCTACTTTTGCATCCCCCCCTTTATTGCAGGTTATTGAATGGACAGATATAGAACTGATCATATCCACTAATGACTCAGTACATATGCCTCATCCTTGGGGCTTGGAAGGCCCTCTAATCCCTAGGAAGAAGGAAGACTAATTAACATTTCTCTAGGCCATGAAACCCTTCCTTTATGCATGGGCCCAGCAGAATTATGTATTAATGTTAGCTGACAAACATGGGCTTTTGTCCTGCCCCAAAAAATAACTTGCGCACATTGCTTGGACTGTTTATTGCCCTGTCCTTTTATGAAAACCAGGTCAATACTACCAAAACTCTAGGAAAAGGACAAAAATTGGAATGTAAGGATTTACTTATAAGAAGTTTAAATATATTCCTGTTTATTGGGATAGATATCAAGCTAAAGCAGGGAAATTAATGTTTATGGCCAGTTACACCATTGTTGATTGGGGACCCCATGGTATGTGGCTATCTAACTTCTCTGATTATATGAATAATACTATATGTGATCACTCACCTAGAGCCAGACTTCCTGGAATGTGAAGTCAAGTGGGCCTTAGAAAGCATCACTACAAACAAAGCTAGTGGAGGTGATGGAATTCCAGTTGAGCTATTTGAAATCCTAAAAGATGATGCTATGAAAGTGCTGCACTCAGTATGCCAGCAAATTTGGAAAACTCAGCAGTGGCCACAGGACTGGAAAAAGTCAGTTTTCATCCCAATCCCTAAGAAAGGCAATGCCAAAGAATGCTCAAACTACTGCGCAATTGCACTCATCTCACACACTAGTAAAGTAACGCTCAAAATTCTCCAAGCCAGGCTTCAGCAATACGTGAGCCATGAACTTCCAGATGTTCAAGCTGGATATAGAAAAGGCAGAGGAACCAGAGATAAAATTGTCAACATCTGCTGTATCATCCAAAAAGCAATAGAGTTCCAGAAAAACATCTATTTCTGCTTTATTGACTATGCCAAAACCTTTCACTGTGTGGATCACAATAAACTGTGGAAAATTCTGAAAGAGATGGGAATACCAGACCACCTGACCTGCCTCTTGAGAAATCTGTATGCAGGTCAGGAAGCAACAGTTAGAACTGGACATGGAACAACAGACAAGTTCCAAATAGGAAAAGGAGTATGTCAAGCCTGTCTATTATCACCCTGCTTTTTTAACTTATATGCAGTGTACATCATGAGAAATGCTGGGCTGGAAGAAACACAAGCTGGAATCAAGATTGCCAGGAGAAATATCAATAACCTCAGATATGCAGATGACACCACTCTCATAGCAGAAAGTGAAGAGGGACTAAAAAGCCTCTTGATGAAATTGAAAGTGGAGAGTGAAAATGTTGGCTTAAAGCTCAACATTCAGAAAATGAAGATCATGGCATCTGGTCCCATCACTTAATGGGAAATAGATGGATAAGCAGTGGAAACAGTGTCAGACTTTACTTTTTGGGCTCCAAAATCACTGCAGATGGTGATTGCAGCCATGAAATTAAAAGACGCTTACTCCTTGGAAGGAAAGTTATGACCAACTTAGATAGCATATTGAAAACAGAGACATTTCTTTGCCAACAAATGTCCGTCTAGTCAAGGCTATGTTTTTTCCAGTAATCATGTATGGATGTGAGAGTTGGACTGTGAAGAAATCTGAGCACCAAAGAGTTGATGCTTTTGAACTGTGGTTTTGGAGAACACTCTTGAGAGTCCCTTGGACTGCAAGGAGATCCAACCAATCCATTCTAAAGAGGTCAGTCCTGGATGTTCTTTGGAAGGACTGATGCTAAAACTTAAACTCCTGTACTTTGACCACCTCATGCGAAGAGTTGACTCATTGGAAAAGACTGTGATGCTGGGAGGTATTGTGGGCAGTAGGAGAAGGGGACGACAGAGGATGAGATGGCTGGATGGCATCACCGACTCGATGGACAAAAGTTTGGGTGAACTCCAGGAGTTGGTGATGTACAGGGAGACCTGGCATGCTGCAGTTCATGGGATCGAAAAGAGTTAAACATGACTGAGTGACTGAACTGAACTGAACTGAACTGATATGTGATTATGTTGCTCAAATAACATGGAAGATTACCAAAAGTTCAATGGAACACCTCCATTACAAAGCACTCCTTGGCTGGCTTGATGGTGAAAGAGCACCTCCTTGCCCTCAAATCGTCCTCCATAGATGGTTTGGGCCTGAACAATGGGACATCTGGAAACTTGTTACAAATACTGAAAAACTTGGAACTTGAACTGGATATTTTGCAGGGACCAGTCATAGTCATAGTAACTACTCCTTCCATTATAATCATTCATATTTTATACAAGCTGTGTTCCCCTTCCTTTTGTTATAGCCACAGGAAACTTACAATGTAATAAGACTTTACGTTCTGTGAGTTGTATAGCTTGCAAATTGTATACTTGTCTTAATTCCTCTGTTTCTCTAAAGAACAAATCCTTTTTGATTCTTTAATCTTGACATAGTCTGTCATTGTCAGTAGATCTCCAAAGACCCTGGAAAGAGGGTCCCATGGCAGGATTTGCCTCCCAGTCACTCACTAAATTACTCTGACCATCTAAGCGATTCACTGGATGGTTAATTCTTATCATTTTGGGGTGAATAGCCATTTGCACCACTGCTGCTGTCACAGACATTGCCTTACAAACTTCAATTCAAAAACAGAACTTTATTCAAAATTGGACTAAAGATGCTCATACTATATGGGTCACTCAGGTTCAGATAGATGGAAAAAATCAGGATAAACTTCAGAAATTAAAAACAGCCATCCAATGGGTTGGAGATCAATTAATAGATTTACAAAAACAAATATTAAATTGTGATTGGAATTCTCAATTTTCTATCACTTCTGTTTGGTTCAACCATAGTGCTTACAATTGGGAACAAATCAAATTTCATTCACAAGATATACACAATAACACTTCCTTAAATGTACAATTGTTGCAAAAAGAAATCTTTGAAACCTTCTCTAAGAGTCTATCCTCTTCCAACAATTTGGAAACCTTAGCTGAACAGCTAGCTGATTGATTATCTGGGCTAGACCCTCGAAGATGGTCTCAAAACAAAATTACACATAGTATTGGATCTGGAACTGTAATGCTGATAATTATCCTGGTGATTATATTTGTAGTATATCGATGCCTTTCAACTAAAATTGTTCAAACTAAACAAACTTAATTGGTCAGGACCTTTTTCACAAAAGTATCTACAGTCACCCCCAATTATGATAAAATAAAAAGGGGGGAATTGTCAGGGACATTCAACTTTAAGGGATCCAATATGTTTTCTTCCTTTGTGTGCCATTTCTCAAGGACTCTCTGTTCCTTATCAGTTCCTGGAAAACAGGAATGAGCAGAGTTGCATGCAGTTCTCAGGACTGAGATTATGGGAAAGAGCACCTGCTTGGATTCCCTTCAGTGACTCTCTTCAGTGAACTTTTGCTGCTGCTGCTGCTGCTAAGTCGCACCAGTCATGTCTGACTCTGTGCGACCCCATAGACAGCAGCCCACAAGGCTCCCCTGTCCCTGGGATTCTCCTGGAAAGAACACTGGAGTGGGTTGCCATTTCTTTCTCCAATGCTCAGTGACCTTTTAGGACTATCTATTTTGTTGCAACTGGTGGAATTTCATTCTTTTTAATGGCTGAGTAATCATTTTATTGAAGATATATAAGCATGCACTTCTGCAAATAAAGTACCCTTGTTTCACTCGAGATTTGGGTCCCCTGCCCCCTTCTTCTCATCGACTCCAGTCCTCAGGTCTCAGTCTACAAAGACCGTGACACTAACCCATACAAGTTCAACTATCATGATTCATTTTTTTGTTCTATGTAAAATTTACTTTGAAGAGTATTTAAATTTAAGAAACAAATCAGTGCCTTTCCTCTTTGAATTGTATTTATTATTTCCAAATTTTCTGCTGATGCAAAAATAGAGATAAGTTCTCAGAGAAGCAGGTGCTGTAAACAGGATATAACATGCAGCTTTCATTGATTTGTTTTCTCTGACAGAACTTCTAATTACTTTTACAAGACACTGATTGAAAATGCATTTTTCCCCTTCAACATCAGATGTGTGCTCTACTGTTTTCATATTTTTGAAAAGGTAACAGACAATCATGTTTGTCTGACTTCCCCACAACCATACGGCCAAGGACATTTAAAGACGAAAATGTCTTTTAATTTGTTTCAATTACTAATGTCAATCATTTTAGAATAAATTAGACATTCTGTTCCTAAGAAGCAGAGTACATTGCTGCTTATATTTTAAGCTATGATATGTGTGAACTTTTATAACAATGTCAATAAATAATTTCTCATTAAAATGGGTATATTTTACTGAAGGAAATGACTATTAATATAAAAAAGAAGTATGTTACTGGCAACTCTTTTTATGCCATTTTAGAGTATAATATTCTTGATGGCTCAGTTCAGTTCAGTTCAGTCTCTCAGTCATGTCTGACTCTTTGCAACCCCATGGCCTTTAGCACGCCAGGCCTCCCTATCCATCGCCAACCCCCAGAATTTACTCATGCCCATTAAGTTGGTGATGCCATCCAATCATCTCATCCTTTGTCATCCCCTTCTCCTCCAATCTTCAGTCTTTCCCAGCATCAGGGTCTTTTCAGTGATTCAGTTCTTTGCATCAGGTGGACAAAATATTGGAGCTTCAGCTTCAGCATTAGTCCATCCAATGAATATTCAGGGATGATTTCCTTTAGAATGGACTAGTTGGATCTTCAGTCGAAGGGACTCTCAAGAGTCTTCTCCAGCACCACAGTTCAAAGCATCAGTTCTTCGGCACTCAGCTTTCTTTTTAACCCAACTCTCACATCCATACATGACTACTGGTAACACCATAGCTTTGACTAGATGGACCTTAATTGGCAAAGTAATGTCTCTGTTTTTAATATGCTGTCTAGGCTGGTCATAACTTTTCTTCCAAGGAGCAAGCATCTTTATTTCATGGCAGCAGTCATCATCTGCAGTGATTTTGGAAACACCATTTCCATTGTTTCCCCATCTATTTGCCCTGAAGTAATGGGACCAGATGCCATGATCTTCGTTTTCTGAGTTATGTTTTAAGCCAACTTTTTCAATCTCCTTTTTCACTTTCATCAAAAGGTTCTTTAGTTCTTCTTCACTTTCCTCCATAAGGGTGATGTCATCTGCATATCTGAGGTTATTTATATTTCTACTGGCAATCTTGATTCCAGTTTGTGTTTCATTCAGCCCAGCATTTCTCACGATGTATTCTACATATAATTTAAATAAGCAAGGTGACAATATACACCCTTGATGTACTCCTTTACCTATCTGAAGCCAGTCTGTTGTTCCATGTCCAGTTATAACTGTTTCTTCCTGACCTGCATACAGATTTCTCTAGAGGCAGGTCAGGTGGTCTGGTATGCCCATCTCTTTCAGAATTTTCCAGAGTTTGTTGTGGTTGACCCAGTCAAAGGCTTGGGTATAGTCTTGGTTGCATAGTTCTTAATGGTTACACATATTTTATAAAAAATATTTAATTTTTAATATTTTCATTTTTAGTACTTAATATTTAATATTTATATATTTGTTCTTTCAACATTATTATGCAAGTGTAATAGACAGTCCTTTCTGGCATCAAAGAAGCTCATGGAGATAAGAACAAACTCTTCCTCAAGAGTGGATGAAATAGCTCAATGACATTCTAAAATAAGCTCCTACTCTAGTACTTCAAAATCTGATCTTAGTTGAATTTACTCCTTATGGTTATTTTTTTTTCTTCTCTGAAATCTAACTTTATGCCTAGTCTGTATCCCCATTCCAATGCAAACTGCTTTAAAGTCTTATTTTAAATATTTTCCCCAATCATTTTATAATACATGTAAGGATATGATCCATTAGTTTTATCTTCCTCAACATGATAAATAAGGTTTTGTACAATATGAAAACTTATTAAAGTCCTACTTTCATTAAGTAATATTAAGCAAAGAAATAAGTATTATTGCCATGAAAAATACCAATTTCCCTGACAAGAAGAATTTAAGGTATATTTTCCATGTAAATATGTTTAAAAGAGATATTAATTATTTTTCAGTTAATGAGCTAGCTATAATTTAAAATGTAAAAATGTAGCCTTCCCATATGGAATTTATTAATATACAAATAAAAGTGTTTTTAGTTTAGTTTAGTTTTAAACACTAAAAATGTTTCATTTTCTTTACAGTATCTGCTCATCACTTTCTTTTTGACCAAGGAGATCCAACCAGTCCATTCTGAAGGAGATCAGTCCTGGGATTTCTTTGGAAGGAATGATGCTAAAGCTGAAACTCCAGTACTTTGGCCACCTCATGCGAAGAGTTGACTCATTGGAAAAGACTCTGATGCTGGGAGGGATTGGGGGCAAGAGAAGAAGGGGACGACAGAGGATGAGATGGCTGGATGGCATCACTGACTCGATGGACATGAGTCTGAGTGAACTCCGGGAGTTGGTGATGGACAGGGAGGCCTGGTGTGCTGCAATTCATGGGGTCACAAAGAGTCGGACATGACTGAGCGACTCATCTGATCTCATCTGAAAAGTGTTTTTATTTTATTTTAGTTTTATTTATTTTTTTATTAAATTAATTTAATTTTATTTTTAAACTTTACATAATTGTATTAGTTTTGCCAAATATCAAAATGAATGTGCCACAGGTGTTTCATTTTCTTTACAGTATCTGCTCATCACTTTCTTTTTGACCTTTAGATTATACTACATGCATTTTAAAAATATACATTTTTCTGCTTATTGTAAGATATGGAAAATAAGGAAAGCAACAATGAAAGATTAAATAAAGGAAAGTGATGAAACATTTGACCATGAACAATTAAACTTATTCAGTAAGACACTGGGTTAAACTTCAAGTCTATATGATGTACAGATTTGATTTAAGAAATATATTGTTGCAAACAACATGATCAAAATACCATGAATAAGAAATCATGTACACAAAAATAAATAGAAATGATGAGAAATTATATATCAAGAAAAAATTTAAAAAAGGTTTGTGACAGTATCATCAGGGAAAGAAGAAATAAATATAGAAAAACAAAGAAAGAAAACAGAATAGAAAATTAACTGTACCTTCCTGTTGCTAAACACAACTCAAATGGCAATAAAAGATTAATAAAACTGTATGTACTAAAAGTCTAGCATTAAATATCTTCAAAAAATGAACCAATGAGGTATTTACTGTGCAAAAATTCAGACCACTATTGGAAGTAAATGTATTGTACTGTATTACATTGTACAAAATAAAAATTTGTTAAATGTGAGGGGTTTTTTTTTTTGGTCATTTTTGTCATGCATTTTATTTTATTTTAAATTTATTTATTTTAATTTGAGGCTAATTACTTTACAATATTGTAGTGGTTCTGCCACAAATCACCATGAATTCGCTGCAGGCGTACATGTGTTCCCCATCCTGAACCCTGCTCCCATCTCCCTCCCCATATCATCCCTCTGGGTCATCCCTGTGCACCAGTTCCAAGGATCCTGTGTTAAACCTGGACTGACGATTCATTCCTTATATGATATTATACACGTTTCCATGCCATTCCCCCAAATCATCCCACCCTCTCCCTCTCCCACAGAGTCCAAAAGACTGTTCTATACATCTGTGTCTCTTTTGCTGTCTTGCATACAGGGTTATTGTTACCATCTTTCTAAATTCCGTATATATGCGTTAGTATACTGCATTGGTATTTTTCTTTCTAGCTTACTTCACTCCGCATAATAGGCTCCAGTTTCATCCACCTCATTAGAACTAATTCAAATGTATTCTTTTTAATGGCTGAGTAATACTCCATTGTGCACATGTACCACAGCTTTCTTATCCATTCGTCTGCTGATGGACATCTAGGTTGCTTCCACGTTCTGGCTATTATGAACAATGCTGTGATGAATATTGGGTGCACATGTCTCTTTCAATTTTGGTTTCCTCTGTGTGTATGCCCAGCAGTGGGATTGCTGGATCATAAGGCAGTTTTATGTCCAGTTTATTAAGGAATCTCCACACTATTCTCCATAGTGGCTGTACTAGTTTAAATTCCCACCAACAGTATAGGAGGGTTCCCTTTTCCCCACACCCTCTCCAGCATTTATTGCTTGTAGACTTTTGGATCACAGCCATTCTGACTGGCGTGAAATTGTACCTCTTTGTTGTTTTGATTTGCATTTCTCTGACAATGAGTGATGTTGAACATCTTTTCATGTGTATATTAGTGATCTGTATGTCTTTTTTGGAGAAATGTCTATTTAATTCTTTGGCCCATTTTTGATTGGGTCATTTATTTTTCTGGAATTGAGCTGCAGGAGTTGCTTGTATACTTTTGAGATTAGTTCTTTGTTAGTTGCTTCATTTGCTATTATTTTCTTCCATTCTGAAGGCTGTCTTTTTATCTTGCTTATAGTTTCCTTTGTTGTCCAGAAGCTTTTAAGTTAAATTAGATCCCATTTGTTTATTTTTGCTTTTATTTCCAGTATTCTGGCAGGTACGTCATAGAGGATCCTGCTGTGATTTATGTCAGAGAGTGTTTTCCGTATGTTCTTCTCTAAGAGTTTTATAGTTTCTGGTCTTACATTGATATCTTTAATCCATTTTGAGTTTATTTTTGTGTATGGTGTTAGAAAGTGTTCCAGTTTCATTCTTTTACAAGTGGTTGACCAGTTTTCCCAGCACCACTTGTTAAAGAGATTGTCTTAATCCATTGTACATTCTTGCCTCCTTTGTCAGTGATAAGGTGTCCATAGGTGTGTGGATTTATTTATCGGCTTTCTATTTTGTTCAATTGATCCATAATTCTATCTTTGTGCCAGTACCATACTGTCTTGATGACTGCAGCTTTGTAGTAAAGCCTGAAGTCAGGCAGGTTGATTCCTCCAGTTCCATTCTTCTTTCTCAAGATTGTTTTGGCTATTCGAGGTTTTTTGTATTTCCATACAAATTGTGAAATTATTTGTTCTAGCTCTGTGAAAAATGCCATTGGTAGTTCGATAGGGATTGCATTGAATCTATAAATTCCTTTGTGTAGTATACTCATTTTCACTATATTGATTCTTTCGATCCATGAACATGGTATACTTCTCCATCTATTAGTGTCCCCTCTGATTGCTTTCACCAGTGTTTTATAGTTTTCTATACATAGGTCTTTTGTTTCTTTAGGTAGCTATATTCCTAAGTATTTTATTCTTTTCATTGCAATGGTGAATGAAATGATTTTCTTAATTTCTCTTAATATTTTCTCATTATTAGTGTATAGGAATGCAAGGGATTTCTGTGTGTTGATTTTATATCCTGCAACTTTATTATATTCATTGATTAGCTCTAGGAATTTTGTGGTGGAGTCTTTAGGGTTTTCTGTGTACAGGATCATGTCATCTGCAAACAATGGGAGTTTTACTTCTTCTTTTCCAATTTGGATTCCTTTTATTTCTTTTTCTGCTCTGATTGCTGTGGCCAAAACTTCCAAAACTATGTTGAATAGTGTGGTGAAAGTGGGCACCCTTGTCTTATTCCTGACTTTAGAGGAAATGCTTTCAATTTTTTACCATTGAGGATAATGTTTTCTGTGGGTTTTCTCTGGGTTTGTCATATATAGCTTTTATAATGTTGAGGTATTTTCCTTCTATTCCTGCTTTCTGAAGAGTTTTTGTCATAAATGGGTGTTGAATTTTGTCAAAGGCCTTCTCTGCATCTACTGAGATAATGACATGGCTTGTAACTAGACATTAGGGGTATAAATGTTTTTTTAAACCCCTAAAGTGGAAAACTCAGCAGTGGCCACAGGACTGGAAAAGGTCAGTTTTCATTCCAATCCCAAAGAAAGGCAATGCCAAAGAATGCTCAAACTACCACACAATTGCACTCATCTAACATGCTAGTAAAGTAATGCACAAAATTCTCTAAGCCAGGATTCAGCAATATGTGAACCGTGAACTTCCTGATGTTCAAGCTGGTTTAGAAAATGCAGAGGAACCAGAGATCGAATGGCCAACATCTGCTGGATCATGGAAAAAGCAAGAGCATTCCAGAAAAACATCTATTTCTACTTTATTGACTATGCCAAAGCCTTTGACTCTGTGGATCAAAATAAACTGTGGAAAATTCTGAAAGGGATGGGAATACCAGACCACCTGACCTGCCTTTTGAGAAATCTGTATGCAGGTCAGGAAGCAACAGTTAGAACTGGACATGGAACAACAAACTGGTTCCAGATGGGAAAAGGAGTACGCCAAGGCTGTATATTGTCACCCTGCTTTTTTAACGTATATGCTGAGTACATCATAAGAAACGCTGGACTGGAAGAAACACAAGCTGGAATCAAGATTGCCAGGAGAAATATCAATAACCTCAGATATGCAGATGACACCACCCTTATGACAGTAAGTGAAGAGGAACTAAAAAACTTCTTGATGAAAGTGAAAGAGGAGAGTGAGAAAGTTGGCTTAAAGCTCAACATTCAGAAAACGAAGATCATGGCATGCAGTCCCATCACTTCATGGGAAATAGATGGGGAAACAGTGTCAGACTTTATTTATTTATTTTTTGGATTCCAAAATCACTGCAGATGGTGACTTCAGTCATGAAATTAAAAGGCGCTTCCTCCTTGGAAGGAAATTTATGACCAACCTAGATAGCATATTGAAAAGCAGAGACATTACATTGCCCACAAATGTCAGACTAGTCAAGGCTATGGTTTTTCCTGTGGTCATGTATGGATGTGAGAGTTGGACTGTGAATAAGGCTGAGTGCCAAAGAATTGATGTTTTTGAACTCTGGTGATGGAGAAGACTCTTGAGAGCCCCTTGGACTGCAAGGAGATCCAACCAGTCCATTCTGAAGGAGATCAGCCCTGGGATTTCTTTGGAAGGAATGATGCTAAAGCTGAAATTCCAGTATTTTGGCCACCTCATGCGAAGAGTTGACTCATTGGAAAAGATTTTGAGGCTGGGAGGGATTGGGGGCAGGAGGAGAAGGGGACGACAGAGGACGAGATGGCTAGATGGCATCACTGACTCGATGGATGTGAGTCTGAGTGAACTCCGGGAAGTTGGTGATGGACAGGGAGGCCTGGTGTGCTGTGATTGATGAGGTCGCAATGAGTCGGACACGACTGAGCGACTGAGCTGACTGAATGTCTAATTACAAACTATTGAATCACCCATAATAATAAAAACATCAGATCAGATCAGTCGCTCAGTCATGTCCGACTCTTTGCGACCCCACGAATCGCAGCACGCCAGGCCTCCCTGTCCAACACCAACTCCTGGAGTTCACTGAGACTCACGTCCATCGAGTCAGTGATGCCATCCAGCCATCTCGTCCTCTGTCGTCCCCTTCTCCTCCTGCCCCCAATCCCTCCCAGCATCAGAGTCTTTTCCAATCAGTCAACTCTTCGCATGAGGTGGCCAAAATACTGGAGTTTCAGCTTTAGCATCATTCCTTCCAAAGAAATCCCTGGGCTGATCTCCTTCAGATCTCCGAATAAATATAACACCAAGGGATAGAACTCATTAATAAAACTCTAAATATTTACTAGTTAATTTTCTTTAACTTATCCACAGGTATAATTTTAACACCATCTAAAGAAAAAATGATTCAAGAAAAAATTAATTTGGAAAAAGTAAGTATCACCCACTTCCTTATGCCAAATCTCAAGATGTATTCTGGTAGATTAAAAGTTAACTAAAAATGGAAGCCACCATCACTCCTGAAAAATACAAATATTAATCTTCCCCTGGTGTGTTCACGTTCATTTATGTGGGACCCCATGGACTATAATCCTGCCAGGGTTCTCTGTCCATGAAATTTGCCAAGCAGGAGTACCGAAGTAAGTTGTTGTTTCCTACTCCTACTGGAGTGGGATCTTCCTGACCCATGAATCAGCCCAGGTCTCTGGTATGTCCTGCACTTGCAGGTAGATTCCTTATCACTGAGCCCCCTGAGAAACCCTCTCCTGGATTGAGGAACAATTAATAATAATAGATATACAGCAAAGCATTAGTTGAAAGTGTTTCATGAAAGCATTTTTAAAATGCACTTTAAAAGAGAATATATTTATAATTCTGTCAATAGATTTATAGAACAAATAGATCTCATAGAAAAATGACTTTTTATAAACTGTATAAATTCTCTGCAGATAAATTTTTCTGTTATTTTTACACAAGACAAAAAATATCTTATCTAAATAAGGTATATGTCTTTGGTGTCTGTTGGAGGAATGCATGTATTTCTAGTTTACTCTTAAGAATTATGATTTTTTTGTAATTTTGCATTAACTGAGGGTATTCTTTGGAATTTCCTGTAAGACACACTTTGAGCCTTATCTTCTGTTTCTCATAGGTTTTGGAAACCAAGCCCAAATCATCAGGAGTAGATGTTTTCTACCCAGAGTAAAACATTTTTCTATCCAGATACTGACTTTCTCCTTTTTTTTTTTTTTTTGGTCTTTTTGCTATGACTGCAAGGTAATCACTACATAACAGTTTTAAACAATATTATTTGCATAGAAACGAATGAAAATGAAAACAAAACAACCCAAAACCTTTGGGACACTGTAGAGCAGTCCTAAGGGGAAAGTTCATAGCAATACAGGCATACCTCAAGAAACAAGAAAAAAGCCAAATAAATAACCTAACTCTACACCTAAAGAAACGAGAAAAAGAAGAAATGAAGAACCCCAAGGTTAGTAGAAGGAAAGAAATCTTAAAAATTAGAGGACAAATAAATGCAAAAGAAGCAAAAGAGTCCATATCAAAAATCAACAAAGCCAAAAGCTGGTTCTTTGAAAGGATAAGCAAAATTGACAAACCATTAGCCAGACTCATCAAGAAACAAAGGGAGAAAAATCAAATCAATAAAATTAGAAACGAAAATGGAGAGATCACAACAGACAACACAGAAATACAAAGGATCATAAGAGACTACTATCAACAATTATATGCCAATAAAAAGGACAACGTGGACGAAATGGGCAAATTCTTAGAAAAGTACAACTTTCCAAAACTGAACCAGGAAGAAATAGAAAATCTTAACAGACTCATCACAAGCACAGAAATTGAAACTGTAATAAAAAATCTTCCAGCAAACAAAAGCCCAGGTCCAGACGGCTTCACAGCTGAATTCTACCAAAAATTTAGAGAAGAGCTAACACCTATCCTACTCAAACTCTTCCAGAAAATTGCAGAGGAAGGTAAATTTCCAAACTCATTCTATGAGGCCAGCATCACCCTAATACCAAAACCTGACAAAGATCCCACAAAAAAAGAAAACTACAGGCCAATATCACTGATGAACATAGATGCAAAAATCCTTAACAAAATTCTAGCAATCAGAATCCAACAACACATTAAAAAGATCATACACCATGACCAAGTGGGCTTTATCCCAGGGATGCAAGGATTCTTCAATATCCGCAAATCAATCAATGTAATACACCACATTAACAAATTGAAAAATAAAAACCATATGATTATCTCAATAGATGCAGAGAAAGCCCTTGACAAATTTCAACATCCATTTATGATAAAAACTCTCCAGAAAGCAAGAATAGAAGGAACATACCTCAACATAATAAAAGCTATATATGACAAACCCACAGCAAACATTAATCTCAATGGTGAAAATTGAAAGCATTTCCTCTAAAGTCAGGAACAAGACAAGGGTGCCCACTTTCACTATTACTATTCAACATAGTTTTGGAAGTTTTGGCCACAGCAATCAGAGCAGAAAAAGAAATAAAAGGAATCCAAATTGGAAAAGAAGAAGTAAAACTCTCACTGTTTGCACATGACATGATCCTCTACATAGAAAACCCTAAAGACTCCACCAGAAAATTACTAGAACTAATCAATGACTATAGTAAAGTTGCAGGATATAAAATCAACACACAGAAATTCCTTGCATTCCTATACACTAATAATGAGAAAACAGAGAAATTAAGGAAACAATTCCATTCACCATTGCAATGGAAAGAATTATATACTTAGGAATATATCTACTCAAAGAAACTAAATACCTATATATAGAAAACTATAAAACACTGGTGAAAGAAATCAAAGAGGACACTAATAGATGGAGAAATATACCATGTTCATGGTTTGGAGGAATCAACATAGTGAAAATGAGTATACTACCCAAAGCAATTTATAGATTCAGTGCAATCCCTATCAAGCAACCAACGGTATTCTTCACTGATCTAGAACAAATAATTTCACAATTTGTATGGAAATACAAAAAACCTCGAATAACCAAAGCTATCTTGAGAAAGAAGAATGGAACTGGAGGAATCAAACTACTTGACTTCAGGCTCTACTACAAAGCCATAGTCATCAAGACAAATATGGTACTGGCACAAAGACAGAAATATAGATCAGTGGAATAAAATAGAAAGCCCAGAGATAAATCCACGCACATATGGACACCTTATCATTGACAAAGGAGTCAAGAATATACAATGGAGTAAAGACAATCTCTTTAACAAGTGTTTCTGGGAAAACTGGTCAACCACTTGTAAAAGAATGAAACTAGAACACTTTCTAACACCATACACAAAAATAAACTCAAAATGGATTAAAGATCTCAACGTAAGACCAGAAACTATAAAACTCCTAGAGGAGAACATAGGCAAAACACTCGCTGACATACATCACAGCAGGATCCTCTATGACCCACCTGCCAGAATATTGGAAATAAAAGCAAAAATAAACAAATGGGACCTAATTAAACTTAAAAGCTTCTGGACAACAAAGGAAACTATTAGCAAGGTGAAAAGGCAGCCTTCCGAATGGGAGAAAATAATAGCAAATGAAGCAACTGACAAACAACTAATCTCAAAAATATACAAGCAACTCCTACAGCTCAACTCCAGAAAAAATAAACGACCCAATCAAAAAATGGGCCAAAGAACTAAATAGACATTTCTTCAAAGAAGACATACAGATGGCTAACAAACACATGAAAAGATCCTCAACATCACTCATTATCAGAGAAATGCAAATCAAAACCACTATGAGGTACCATTTCATGCCAGTCAGAATGGCTGTGATCCAAAAGTCTACAAGTAATAAATGTTGGAGAGGATGTGGAGTAAAGGGAACCCTCTTACACTGTTGGTGGGAATGCAAACTAATACAGCCACTATGGAGAACAGTGTGGAGATTCCTTAAAAAAAACTGGATATAGAACTGCCTTATGATCCAGCAATCCCACTGCTGGGCATACACACTGAGGAAACCAGAAGGGAAAGAGACACGTGTACCCCAATGTTCATCACAGCACTGTTTAAATTATCCAGAACGTGGAAGCAACCTAGATGTCCATCAGCAGATGAATGGATAAGAAAGCAGTGGTACATATACACAATGAAGTATTACTCAACCATTAAAAAGAATACATTTGAATCAGTTCTAATGAGGTGGATGAAACTGGAGCCTATTATACAGAGTGACGTAAGCCAGAAAGAAAAACACCAATACAGTATACAACGCATATATATGGAATTTAGAAAGATGATAACAATAACCCTATATACGAGACAGCAAAAAAGACACTGATGTATAGAACAGTCTTATGGACTCTTTGGGAGAGGGAGAGGGTGGGAAGATTTGGGAGAATGACATTGAAACATGTATAGTGTCATGTGTGGAGCGAGTCGCCAGGCTAGGTTCGATGCACGGTGCTGGATGCTTGGGGCTGGTGCACTGGGACGGCCCGGGGGGGTGGTGTGGGGAGGCAGAGGGGAGGAGGGCTCAGGATGAGGAGCACATGTGTGCCTGTGGCGGATTCATTTAGATGTTTGGCAGAACCCATGCAATGTTGTGGAGTTTAAAAATAAAATAAAATTTAAAAAAAAGAAATATATTATAAACAATATTATTGAACAGAACTTTTATTTTTCCGTAGTTCACAAGAAAGACTCCATATTGCTTCCCTCTCATGGACAGAGGAGCCTGGAGGGCTACAGTCCATGGGGATGCAAAAGATTCATACACAATTTAAGGACTAAGCAACAATATAGACTTTTGGATCGCAGCCATTCTGACTGGTGTGAAATGGTACCTCATAGTGGTTTTGATTTGCATTTCTCTGATAATGAGTGATGTTGAGGATCTTTTCATGTGTTTTTTAGCCGTCTGTAAGTAAACTGTAAGATTGAATAAAAAATCAAGGTTCAAACATATGCTGTTTAAAACAGATATACTTTAATACAGTCTAAATGTTTGGTTTAACCTAAGAAGATGGAAAAATATACTTTAAGAATAATACAAGAAAATGTGAAGTGGTATGTTCAAATCAAAAAGGAAATTTTAAAGAGACATTTCCTGAAAGCTAGAACGCTATTAACTTTTTATAATAAAGAGTTTCAATTCATCAAGAAGATGCAAAGTTCTAAGTGTATATACATTTTATAACAAAGCTTCAATTAGACAGAACTATGGAAAGAAATATTTGGAAATTATATTTAGAAATTTTAGCACTCTTCTCTCTGCAACTGATAGAGGAATTAGACTGAAACTTGGTAAGGATTTAGAAGACTGAAGCAATATTTTGAATCCATTAACATAATTGGCATTTATAAAATACTTTAATTAACAACAGTAGAATGAAAAACAGAATTGAACAAGGAACAAAAGACTTGGATACTGCATGTTAGGATGCTGATGTTAGGATGACTATGAGCATATAAACAGATATAAAATACCTTTAATCTTCAGGAATATGCAAATAAAAAGTACTATATGCTCACTAGAATTGTTAAATTTGACAACGTTGCAAGCAAGTATTTGAGAAGTTGTAGAGGTTTTGGAAGTAAAGGCACAATCATTTTGGAATTGTCAGCTTTTTTGTAAAATTAAATATATACCTGTAATACAACAAAAGACAACAGCAAAAGAGACACAGATGTATAGAACAATCTTCTGGACTCTGTGGGAGAGGGAGAGGGTGGGATGATTTGGGAGAATTGCATTGAAACATGTAATATATATGAAATGAATTGCCAGTCCAGGTTCAATGCATGATACAGGATGCTTGGGGCTGGTACACTGGGATGACCCAGAGGGATGGTATGGGGAGGGAAGAGGGATGGGGGTTCAGGTTGGAGAACACATGTACACCCGTGGCAGATTCATGTTGATGTATGGCAAAACCAATACAATATTGTAAAGTAATTAGTGTCCAATTAAAATAAATAAATTTATATTAAAAAATTAAACATACACCTGTAATACAACCAAATACAACAAACAAAACAAAACAAAATGATTCATGGCCAAAAATACTAGTTAAAAAATATTCATAGAAGCTTTGTTCGTGGCAGCACCAAACTGGAAACCATCCACGTGTCTATCTATTTCAAGCCTACCTATTCTTTCCCCACATTATGTTTGTTTGTGCAGTTGTCTTCACACACCTGAGTACTTACTCAAATTAACAAAAAATGGACATCCATGTTTTCACTTGGCATTTATAATATTAGATTTAAAATGCCCTCCTAATTTTTTTGACTTTTTATGTTATATTGAAGATTAGCATATTAACAAAATCATGATATTTTCAGGTGCACAGCAAAGTGACTCAAGTATTTGTATACATGTATCCATTCTCCCTGGAACTCCTCTCCCATCCAGGCTGCCACAGAACATTGAGAAGAGCTCCCTAAGCCTCCTTTTTTAAACACAGTGATGTAATTGGCAGTCATTTGGCTTTGTCAATTTAGCTATTGGGATCTTAACTGACATATTGATTGTAAAGGGAAATGAGTGAAATTTCTGAGTAATGAAACTGTTGTATATCTTAATTCATATGGTGGCATTCTGAATTGATTAAAATACTTGGCATATTAAATGCATTCCAAGTATGTATCTATCTATTGTTTTTACAAATGTTCATATTTTTAAAAAAATTAATACAATATTGTTTTGTTTTCCACTTTTTTCATTTCTAGCAACACTTTTTTTACTTCTAAATTTATCTTTCGTAAATTATTGTAATACTTGCCATAAATTTTTATTCCACAAAAATTAATTTGAGAGTTCATACTTGGGGAGGATCTGTTTAAGAATAATTACTTTCATTTAATAAAATGATACCATTTATATTTTTATTTGACCGTGTATCATTGTAGATGCTTCTGTTTGAAAACATGGTAAGAAATCAACTGAATGAACATAAACATTAAAGAAAATACATTATTTCTTTACAAAGAAACTGATATAAGCATTTATCAGAGTTGCTAAGTCCAGCAACACAATGGTTGATTCCTCAATTCCTTTATCTTCCCCATCCTACCCCTACTATCTCGCCAGAAACTTACTCACTTTTGAGAGTCACCCAGAGATACAAAGTTCACAACAGGAAAGAGTTATTTTTTATGTTAATCTTTTTATAAACAGAACAGACTAATCAAACCAACCAACAAACAAAGACATTTCTTCAAAATGAAGAACCCCAGGGTTAGTAGAAGGAAAGAAATCTTAAAAATTAGAGCAGAAATAAATGCAAAAGAAACAAAAGAGACCATAGCAAAAATCAACAAAACCAAAAGCTGGTTCTTTGAAAGGATAAATAAAATTGACAAACCATTAGCCAGACTCATCAAGAAACAAAGGGAGAAAAATCAAATCAACAAAATTAGAAACGAAAATGGAGAGATCACAACAGACAACACAGAAATACAAAGGATCATAAGAGACTACTATCAACAATTATATGCCAATAAAATGGACAACGTGGAAGAAATGGACAAATTCATAGAAAAGTACAACTTTCCAAAACTGGACCAGGAAGAAATAGAAAATCTTAACAGACCCATAACAAGCACGGAAATTGAAACTGTAATAAAAAACCTTCCAGCAAACAAAAGCCCAGGTCCAGACGGCTTCACAGCTGAATTCTACCAAAAATTTAGAGAAGAGCTAACACCTATCCTGCTCAAACTCTTCCAGAAAATTGCAGAGGAAGGTAAACTTCCAAACTCATTCTATGAGGCCACCATCACCCTAATACCAAAACCTGACAAAGATCCCACAAAAAAAGAAAACTACAGGCCAATATCACTGCTGAACATAGATGCAAAAATCCTTAACAAAATTCTAGCAATCAGAATCCAACAACACATTAAAAAGATCATACACCATGATCAAGTGGGCTTTATCCCAGGGATGCAAGGATTCTTCAATATCCGCAAATCAATCAATGTAATACACCACATTAACAAATTGAAAAATAAAAACCATATGATTATCTGAATAGATGCAGAGAAAGCCTTTGACAAAATTCAACATCCATTTATGATAAAAACTCTCCAGAAAGCAGGAATAGAAGGAACATACCTCAACATAATAAAAGCTATATATGACAAACCCACTGCAAACATTATCCTCAATGGTGAAAAATTGAAAGCATTTCCTCTAAAGTCAGGAACAAGACAAGGGTGCCCACTTTCACCATACTATTCAACATAGTTTTGGAAGTTTTGGCCACAGCAATCAGAGCAGAAAAAGAAATAAAAGGAATCCAAATTGGAAAAGAAGAAGTAAAACTCTCACTATTTGCAGATGACATGATCCTCTACATAGAAAACCCTAAAGACTCCACCAGAAAATTACTAGAAATAATCAATGACTACAGCAAAGTTGCAGGATATAAAATCAACACACAGAAATCCCTTGCATTCCTATACACTAATAATGAGAAAACAGAAAGAAATTAAGGAAACAATTCCATTCACCATTGCAACGGAAAGAATAAAATACTTAGGAATATATCTACCTAAAGAAACTAAAGACCTATATATAGAAAACTATAAAACACTGGTGAAAGAAATCAAAGAGGACACTAATAGATGGAGAAATATACCATGTTCATGGATTGGAAGAATCAATATAGTGAAAATGGTATACTACCCAAAGCAATTTATAGATTCAACGCAATCCCTATCAAGCTACCAACAGTATTCTTCACAGAGCTAGAACAAATAATTTCACAATTTGTATGGAAATACAAAAAACCTCGAATAGCCAAAGCGATCTTGAGAAAGAAGAATGGAACTGGAGGAATCAACTTACCTGACTTCAGGCTCTACTACAAAGCCACAGTTATCAAGACAGTATGGTACTGGCACAAAGACAGAAATATTGATCAATGGAATAAAATAGAAAGCCCAGAGATAAATCCACGTACATATGGACACCTTATCTTCGACAAAGGAGGCAAGAATATACAATGGATTAAAGACAATCTCTTTAACAAGTGGTGCTGGGAAATCTGGTCAACCACTTGTAAAAGAATGAAACTGGACCACTTTCTAACACCATACACAAAAATAAACTCAAAATGGATTAAAGATCTAAACGTAAGACCAGAAACTATAAAACTCCTAGAGGAGAACATAGGCAAAACACTCTCAAACATACATCACAGCAGGATCCTCTATGACCCACCTCCCAGAATATTGGAAACAAAAGCAAAAATAAACAAATGGGACCTAATTAACCTTAAAAGCTTCTGCACATCAAAGGAAACTATTAGCAAGGTGAAAAGACAGCCTTCAGAATGGGAGAAAATAATAGCAAATGAAGCAACCGACAAACAACTAATCTCAAAAATATATAAGCAACTCCTACAGCTCAACTCCAGAAAATAAACGACCCAATCAAAAATGGGCCAAAGAACTAAATAGACATTTCTCCAAAAAAGACATATAGATGGCTAACAAACACATGAAAAGATGCTCAACATCACTCATTATCAGAGAAATGCAAATCAAAACCACTATGAGGTACCATTTCACACCAGTCAGAATGGCTGCGATCAAAAAGTCTACAAATAATAAATGCTGGAGAGGGTGTGGAGAAAAGGGAACCCTCTTACACTGTTGGTGGGAATGCAAACTAGTACAGCCACTATGGAGAACAGTGTGGAGATTCCTTAAAAAACTGGAAATAGAACTGCCTTATGATCCAGCAATCCCACTGCTGGGTATATACACTGAGGAAACCAGAAGGAAAGAGACACGTGTACTCCAATGTTCATCGCAGCACTGTTTATAATAGCCAAGACGTGGAAGCAACCTAGATGTCCATCAGCAGATGAATGGATAAGAAAACTATGGTACATATACACAATGGAGTATTACTCAGCCATTAAAAAGAATACATTTGAATCAGTTCTAATGAGGTGGATGAAACTGGAGCCTATTATACAGATGAAGTAAGCCAGAAGGAAAACATAAATACAGTATACTAACGCATATATATGGAATTTAGAAAGATGGTAACAATAACCCGGTGTACGAGACAGCAAAAGAGACACTGATGTATAGAACAGTCTTATGGACTCTGTGGGAGAGGGAGAGGGTGGGAAGATGTGGGAGAATGGCAATGAAACATGTAAAATATCATGTAGGAAATGAGTTGCCAGTTCAGGTTCAATGCATGATGCTGGATGCTTGGGGCTGGTGCACTGGGACGGCCCAGAGGGATGGTATGGGGAGGGAGGAGGGTTCGGGATGGGGAACACATGTATACTGTGGCGGATTCATTTTGATATTTGGCAAAACTAATACAATTATGTAAAGTTTAAAAAAAAAAAAAAAGACATTTCTTCAAAGTCAATAAATAAACTTGGAAATTTCTATAATCATCTTAATGAACAGAATCATGTTGAGAAGCCATGTATATATCATTCAGTGACAAGAGAATGGAATTAAAATGATTGTATTTATTAAATTATATTTATGAGTATTTTACCTTCAGATTTGAGATAGTGTCAATGATGTTGAAGCCTGTGGTTAGGGTAACACCCTATCTAAATTCAGGGATTAACTAAGAAAGGGGAAGATATAGATTGACAGAAGAATGGGAATCCAAAAGTGCCAGTTGAAAAGGTTATTAAAAAATACATGATAGTGTTTTATTTTTCTCATAGAATATTATTTTTAATTTTAAGCATATCTGTAGGTATGTATGCATTCATGTGCTTATGGAATGTTGAGTCCTTTAGAGGAAAAGGATTGACGTATCTTTTAGTCATCATGTACCCCAAATTCCTAGCAGAGTGCTGGCATACAAAAGGTACTCAATAAGTAGTTGGTGAAAGCATAAATGACATGATGATTCACATGTTGACAAACAAGAGCCCTTCAAGAAAACAATTATTCTTGTGTTTAGGTGAGGAACCAAGTCCTCTTAATCTCTACAAATAATTAACACTTTTTAAAATGATGCAGTAAATGGTTGGGTTTATCTTCCTGGTTGAATTAAGCTCTTTCAAGATTTGGACCACATTTATGTTTTTATTTTTTCCATCTATGACCCCAAAACTCACACAGGGCCTTGTTGGTATGTGCACTTGCTAAAAATTATTTATATATTCTGGATAAAATATGTTTATCAATTTTTGTTGCAAATATATTCTTGCACACTGCAGCTTAATATTGGACCTTCTTAGTAGTGTTTTAGCTGAACATGCATGTGTGCTCTGTCTCTCAGTCATGTCCAACTCTGTGACCCCACAGAATGTAGCCCACCAGGCTCCTCTGTCCATGGGATTATCCAGGCAAGAATACAAAACTGGGTTGCCATTTCTTCCTCTAGGGAATCTTCCCTACCCAGGGATAAAACCTGTGTCTTTTGCATCACCTGCATTGGCAGGTGGATTCTTTACCACTGAGCCACCTGGGAGGTAAGTCCCTTTTGTTGAAAAGAATCACTTAATTTTATATAGTATGATCTATTAACAATTTCCTTTATGCTCTGATTTTGCATCATGTTGAATATATATATATTTAATATAAATGTATTTATTTTAATTGGCAGTTAATTATTTTACAATATTGTATTGGTTTTGCTGTACATCAACATGCATCCACCACGGGTATACACGTGTTCCCCATCCCGAACCCCCCTCCCTCCTCCCTCCCCGTACCATCCCTCTGGGTCGTCCCAGTGCACCAGCCCCAAGCAACCAGTATCATGCATAAAACCTGGACTGGCGATTCGTTTCATATATGATATTGTACATGTTTCAATGCTATTTCCCCAAATCATCCCACCCTCTCCCTCTCCCAGAGTCCAAAGACTGTTCTATACATCTGTGTCTCTTTTGCTGTCTCGCATACAGGGTTATCATTACCATCTTTCTAAATTCCATATATATGCGTTAGTATACTGTATTGGTGTTTTTCTTTCTGGATTATTTCACTCTGTATAATAGGCTCCAGTTTCATCCACCTCATTAGAACTGATTCAAATGTATTCTTTTTAATGGCTGAGTAATATATATATATATAACACCACAGATTCAGGAAGATATTCCCCTATATTATTGTTATATTTTTTCACATTTAAATCTTCAATTCCCTGAAATTGATTCCTGTGTTTGATGTGAACTGTGAGTCATTTCTGGAGAAGGCAATGGCAACCCGCTCCAGTACTCTTGCCTGGAGAATTCCATGGACGGAGGAGCCTGGTAGGCTGCAGTCCATGGGATGGCTAAGAGTCAGGCACCGCTGAGCGACTTCACTTTCACTTTTCACTTTCATGCATTGGAGAAGGAAATGGCAACCCACTCCAGTATTCTTGCCTGGAGAATCCCCAGGGACAGAGGAGCCTAGTGGGCTGCCGTCTATGGGGGTGCACAGAGTCTGACACGACTGAAGTGACTTAGCAGCAGTAGCAGTAGCATACTCAAAAGAGATAGTGATAGATAGGTAGATAGATAGATGATAGGTAGATAGATAAATAGATAATTGTGTGTGTGTGTCTAATGTCTGTCTGGTTTTGGTGTCAGGGTAAGCCTGTCTTAATAGAATAAGTTAAGAAATATTTCTTCATCTATTTACTGGAAGAGTTTTTGAAGGACTGCTGTAATTTTTCTTTAACTGCTTCGTAGAATTTACCAGTAAAGCCACCTAATATTAGACTTTTACTTGAGGAATGAAAAATATATATTAATTCAATATTTTTATTTATTTTAGATTTATTCAGACTTACTATGTCCTCTTAATGGAGAAGAAAATGACAACCCACTCCAGTATTCTTGCCTGGAAAATCCCATGGACAGAGGAGCCTGTTTGGCTATGGTCCATGCGGTCACAAAAAATCAGACACTACTGAGTGACTAACATACACACATGTCCTCTTGAACTGAGTCTTGGTAACTTATGACAATAGAAATCTGTCCTTTTCTTCTAAAAATGCTAACTAATTTATCGGCATACAATTGTACATAGTCTATCCTTATAGTCCTTCTTTTCATCTGCAATTTCAGAAGTCATTCCACCTATTTTATTCCTTATTTTTGACACATGTGCGAGCACATGGGTATTATGTTGCTCTCAGTCTATTGACAGTGATGCTATCAGCAATAAATGCCCATGGAAGCCACTTGGGCCCATTCCACCTGTGGTCCCCCCAACAGACATCTCCCAAACAAGAGCCCTTTCTGTGTCCAGATCAGCTCTTGTGGTTTATATCATGGTTTCATGATGTACCTCAGCAACATCCATTAGGGAACTTTGGAAAAAAAAAAAAGGCTTACTATTCACAGATTCTGGAGGATTAGCCCAAAGGACACATAGGGAAATCTCCAGGTCGAGAGAGGGAAGGAAAGTGGACAAGGAACTACCTTCATTAGGGTAGGGCCAGGTGCCTAGGAATTTAAAACAAGAGAATGGGAATTAGAGCAAAGGAAGGGGAAATTTGGTCACTCAGGTGGTCACCTACTAAAGTTATCCAGAGCATCCTAAGAGGAAAATATCAGAGGTCAGGTAGCCTGGTTTATTATCTGATTGTCTTAATAGTAACTGTATCATGCAACTGGCAATATGTTTGTTTAGGATGGACGTCTTTGAAATGCTTGTCTTGGTAATCTGAAGCTTAATTTTAGGCACTTACATTTGAATGAATCATGTGTTTTTTTTGTTTTTGTTTTTGTTTTTCTTTCTCAATGTAGATAAGGGTTTGTTAGTTTCATTGATATTTCAAGAACCAACTTCTTTTCTTTTGACTATAATTTATTTACAATGGTGTGTTAGTTTTTCTCTGTACAACAAAGTGAAACAGCTTTATGTATACATTCACCCCCTCCCTCTTGAGCCTCCCTCCCACCCCTCTAGGTCACCACAGAGTGCCGAGCTGAGTTCCCTGTGCTATACAGTGGCTTCCCACTACCACTAGATATCTATTATTATTTTACGCATAGTAGTGTATATATGTCATTGCTACTCTTTCAATTCATCCAACCCCCCTCTTTCCCCTCTGTGTCCACAAGTCCATTCTCTATATCTGTATCTCTATTCCTGCTGTACAAATAAGTTCATCAGTACCATTTTTCCAGATTCTAAATATATCCATTGATATATGATATTTGTTTTTCTCTTTCTGAGTTACTTTACTTGATATGACAGACTATGGGTTCATCCACATCACTACAAATGACCCAATTTCATTGCTTTTCGTGGCTGCGTAATATTCCATTGTTTATAAGTACTAAGTCTTCTTTATCCACTCATCTCTTGATGAACATTTAGGTTGTTTCCATATCCTGACAATTGTAAATAGTGTTGTAACAAACATTGGAGTACATGCATCTTTTTGAATTATGGTTTTATCAGGGTATATGCCCACTATTGGGATTTCTGAATCATATGGTAGCTCTATTTTTAGCCTTCAGAGGAACCTCTATAATGTTATCCACAGTGGCTGTATCAATTACATTCCCACCAACAGTGCAAAAGGGCTCTTTTTTCCACACCCTCTGTGGCATTTTCAAAGAACCAAGTTTTGGTTTTCTATTAATTAGTTCTTTGAGGGAGGGGATCAAAATTGTATTTCCTGATTTTTATCCCAGCTCCACCTTCTCAAAGGGAAGATATATTTTTGTCTTTATTTTTGTCTTTATAGGAAGTGTTATAGCATCAGTATATGATGAATATTTCTTATTTGCAAGACTCATTTCATTGCAATGAAGGCACTTTGGTATGATGGAGATGATGGAGATTATCACCTCTTCTTATCTTTCTTTGTCTGCTTCTAGGACCCCAGTTGCTGCAAGAAGTATTATAAGTATGCTTTTCTGTCAGTGTGGAGGTTTGTTTTTCTTTGCCCTAGGACTCCTGAATTCACAAGATATACAATTTACTATCACTCATCCCATGTTCCACCCCATTTCTCTACTCATATTTAGCTAACTGCCTACTCTAACATTCTCCTTCAAGGAGTCTGGGCCCTTAAATTTTTTATAGTCTATATTCTATGGATGCTTCAACCTGAGCAGGGACATTGCCCCTGGGGTTTCCAGATCCCCTTGATATCTGTTTGAAATAGAGATCTCAGGATTGTTTACAGTTCAGGGTCTGAAGATTGGGAGAAGGAGTATGCAGCCTTGCCCAATGGATAAAAATAGTCTTCATCTTCAGGTGAGATGAACTGAAATTCTTGTTGGAACACCATTTGAAGTTGGAGTTGTTGCATTCTAGATGATAGAAATTTAACTAGGCAATTAAAAATATGAAGACCAAATAGAAAACAAATAATAAATATAGTGGCTATTAGACCTAGGCTTCACACCTACCCACCACCACCTAGTCCAACCTACCTTGGCCAATATGGGTATAGCAACCCTGATAAATGGTGACACCAAGGGCCCCGGGATCCTCTGACCTGTGTCCTATCCTGGCATCCACAGTACCCAGCATGAGTGACATTCTTCAAATCTCCTCCATAGATTTTATGACCAATAATTAATCTCTGTGTTCTGAGGAGCATTCCCCTGTAATGGACATCTTCATACTTCCAGGGCCTATTTAGGTTTCATTTCCATTTCTCTAAAAATATGGTGAGTATCTGAAAAGAGGCTCTGGTCACTAAAGGAATTTTTGTGTGAAGTTGTGTTAAAACTCTCTATTATCCAAAAACATTTCAATTTACTTTAGGTCAGTTCAGTTGCTCAGTCGTGTCCAACTCTTTGCAACTCCATGAATCTCAGCACACCAGGCCTCCCTGTCCATCACCAATGCCTGGAGTTCACCCAGACTTACATCCATCGAATCAGTGATGCTATCCAGCCATCTCATCGTCTGTCGTCCCCTTCTCCTCCTGCCCCCAATCCCTCCCAGCCTCAGGGTCTTTTCCAATCAGTCAATCTTCGCGTGAAGTGGCCAAAGTACTGGAGTTTCAGCTTTAGCATCATTCCTTCCTAAGAAATCCTGGGGCTGATCTCCTTCCGAATGGACTGGTTGGATCTTCTTGCAGTCCAAGGGACTCTAAAGAGTCTTCTCCAATACCACAGTTCAAAAGCATCAATTCTTCGGCGCTCAGCCTTCTTCACAGTCCAACTCTCACATCCATACATGACCACAGGAAAAACCATAGCCTTGACTAGACGAACCTTTGTTGGCAAAGTAATGTCTCTGCTTTTCAATATGCTATCTAGGTTGGTCATACATTTCCTTCCAAGGAGTAAGTGTCTTTTAATTTCATGGCTGCAGTCACCATCTGCAGTGATTTTGGAGCCCCCCAAAATAAAGTCTGACACTGTTTCCACTGTTTCCCCATCTATTTCCCATGAAGTGATGGCACCAGATGCCATGATCTTCGTTTTCTGAATGTTGAGCTTTAAGCCAACTTTTCACTCTCCACTTTCACTTTCATCAAGAGGCTTTTTAGTTCCTCTTCACTTTCTATCGTAAGGGTGGTGTCATCTGCATATCTGAGGTTATTGATATTTATCCTGGCAATCTTGATTCCAGCTTGTGCTTCTTGCAGTCCAGCGTTTCTCATGATGTACTCTGCATATAAGTTAAATAAGGAGGGTGACAATAGACAGCCTGGATGTATTCCTTTTCCTACTTGGAAGTAGTCTGTTGTTCCATGTCCAGTTCTAACTGTTGCTTCCTGACCTGCATACAAATTTCTCAAGAGGCAGGTCAGGTGGTCTGGTATTTGCATCTCTTTCAGAATTTTCCACAGTTTATTGTGATGCACACAGTCAAAGGCTTTGGGATAGTCAATAAAGCAGAAATAGATGTTTTTCTGGAACTCGCTTGCTTTTTCCATGATCCAGCGATGTTGGCAATTTGATCTCTGGTTCCTCTGCCTTTTCTAAAACCAGCTTGAACTTCAGGAAGTTCACGGTTCACATATTGCTGAAGCCTGGCTTGGAGAATTTTGAGCATTACTTTTCTAGCGTGTGAGATGAGTGCAACTGTGCAGTAGTTTGAGCATTCTTTGGCACTGCCTTTCTTTGGGATTGGAATGAAAACTGACCTTTTCCAGTCCTGTGGCCACTGCTGAGTTTTCCAAATTTGCTGGCATATTGAGTGCAGCACTTTCACAGCATCATCTTTCAGGATTTGAAATAACTCAACTGGAATTCCATCACCTCCACTAGCTTTGTTCGTAGTGATAGATTACTGTCTATTCAAGAAGTTTATGTTTCCACAAAGTTGAACCTGATACAGTTAATCGACTGGTAAATAAAGCAAACCAAGGACAAAGATCCTATGATTTGAGACCCTAGATATCTGTGAGAGTGGCTGGAAGCTTTTCTTGACATGATGTCATGCACATATACAACAATGAGCTGTGCAAGATCTAGTGGCAAGATTGGAAGGTGTTTGACAAATTTCTTTCCGCTATTTCCAGCAGAGTTAGACAAGAAAGTATGAGTGAGACAGGGTTGCAGAAATTAGACAAGAATAGTCAGACACAGGTGGATCAATAATAAGTCTGTAAGTGTAGCCACAGGGGAAGTGGTGGTATGCTTTAAACTGTGTGCCTAGAGACGTTGAGTGGAAGTTGTCTTGAAGTGAAGAAACAGACCAAGCATCTAGCTAGTCTGTTCCATGACCCACTTACCCTCATATGGGAGTCTTCTAGAGGAAAGTCTCTAGTGATTTTTATGTGTAAATATGTCCAAAAGATGAACAAAGAAAGCAAGAGAGAGTAGTGGCAGGAAGTCAAGCAACACCTCTCAAGTACAAGCTAGGTGAAAGCCTGAGGATTACTGGAATTATCCTGGTTGGCCCACCAATTATATTACTGGAGAGTAGGTTCTTTTCTCATTGCAGAAAGTATTCAGAAATGAGACTCGGAGGACAAGAGAAAAAAGTATTTGACAGTATTTTCTCAGGAGGGAGATTTGACAGGCTCAGGTGAGTTCCTCTTGGCAAGCTGGTTATGTGGAGTGTGAACACGATTGGCAGAATAGTCATTGAGGAAGGAGGGGTTTGAGGTCATATGCCCTGGTTTTCATCCTAGATTCAGCTTCCTGAAAGGAGGAGGGATTTTTTCACTTTATTGGAAGTGTCATGGCATTGGTGCATGGTGGGTACTTCTATTTTGCAAGGCTAATTTTATTGTAATGAGGGCATAATGAGAAAGATGTTACATTTGAACACTGGAGAATCCTCCTTTTTCTTGCTTTTTTGTTTTGTTTTTGATCTGCCTCAGGACCCCGATTGCTACAAGATACATGGTATGTATTATTTCCTGTCACCCTAGAGGCTTATGCTTTTTAGTGTCTGACCAAGGACCTTTGTTATTCACAAAATGTGTATTTTCCTGCTACCTGGTCTGTGTCCTCTTCTTTGCTCATCTCTAGCTATCACCCTGTTCTAACAATATGATCATCTCTTTAGAGGTAAGCATTCACACATACACCACCATCACAAGCACTACCACAATAAAGCATTAAAACTATATATATTCATGAAAAATCAACTATAACAATTAATTTATAGAAGAGAACTTAGTGAATCTCATGAAGGAGTTCTAAATCATCCTCTGGGCTTCCCTGGTGGCTCAGTGGTAAAGAATCCACCTTCAAATGCAAGAGACTTTTGTACAATCCCTGGGTTGGGAATATACACTGGAGAAGAAAATGACAACCTACTATAGTATTCCTGCCTGGGGAATCCCACTGGGCAGACAGCCCTGGCAGGCTACATTCCATGAGATTGCAAAAGAGCCAGACACAGCTTACTGATTAAACAACAAAAATAACAACAAATCATCCTCTAATTAACATTATTTTGAAAGGAAACAACAGAAGATAAGATGGTTGGATGGCATCATTGACTCAATGGACATGAGTTTGGGTAAATTCCAGGAATTGGTGATGGACTAGGATGCCTGTTTTGCTGTGGTCCATAGGGTTGCAAAAGACTGAATGACTGAAATGAACTGAACTGAATCATAAAATACTAAACTTTATCCCAAAGATTCACAACAAAGCAAGAGTGTCTTTCCTCATTTCTATTTGCCATTTCACTGGAGGTCCTGACCTCTACAATAGGTGATAAAAATAAGTAAAAAAGAACATAGTTGGAGAGAAAAAAGAAGAACTGTATTTAATTGTAGGTGACATGATTACATATGTAGAAATATTTTAAAAAATCTGCAAGGGTAACCTTTAGTGAGCAAAATAAATAATTACTGCAGGCAGGAAACAAGATCAGTATATAAAATTTCATTGCATATCTATATATTATCAGCAAATTAAGCCACAGGCTCCACTCCTGGTGGTGCCCTTCTGTCGATTCCTTTAAGTTTCAGCTTTGCAGCTTACTACCACCACCGTCTCCACACCTGAATCCAATGATTGGTTTCCTGGAAGCTTCCTAGAGGGTCAAATTATCCTTCTGTAGGATCAGAAAAAATTGGGGGGAAAAATGCAATTAAAACACCATATATAACATCAAAATTCTTAGACTGTATTTATCAAAAAATATGCTAAATCTCTAAAATAAAAATTAGAAGATATCACTGAGAGCAATTTAAAATTATGATGCTATTTTGTGAATTGAAATGCTTGTATTGATACATCAGTATTCTCCAGATTGACCTGTAGATTCAATATGATATTAATGCTAATCAAAATATGTAAAAAAAAAAATCTTTTGTAGAAACTGGCAATTTGCTTATATATATATGTGTGTGTGTGTGTGTGTGTGTGTGAAATGACAGAATTTTTTTAAAAAATTGATAAAAAAATGTTGGAAGAATGATATTGTCTTATTTCAAAGTTTAATCTAAAATAAAAATAGTCATTGTGAACTCCTCTAGTGGTTCAGTGGTTAAGAACCCTCCTTGCAATGCAGGGGACGTGGGTTTGGTCCCTGGTAGAGGAAATAGTGAAGGCTATGGTCTTCCCAAAGGTCACGTTTGGTTGTGAGAACTGGGCCATAAAGAAGACAGAGTATCAAAGAATTAATGGCTTTGAACTGTGGTGCTGGAAAAGACTCCTGAAAGTCCCTTGAACAGCAAGGATATCAAACCAATCAATCTTAAGGGAAATACCCCTGAATACTCATTGGAGGGACAGATGCTGAAGCTGAAGCTCCAGTATTTTGATCACCTGATGAGAACTGCTGATTCACTGGAAATGTCCCTGATGCTATGAAAGATTGAGAACAAAAGGAAAAGAGGTCATCAAAGGATGAGATGGCTGGATGGCATCATTGATGCCATGAACATGAATTTAGGTAAACTTCAGAAGATGGTAAGAGACAAGGAGGTTTGGCGTGCTGCAGTCCATGGGGTCACAAAGATTCAGACATGACTGGGCAACTGAACAACAACAAAGGGGAACTAAAATCCTACATGCTGAGGAACAACTAAGCCCACACACCACAACTACTGGACCCAAACGCCCTAACTAGTGACTGTGTCTACTGTAATAAAAGATCTCCCATAGCACAATGAAGATTTTGTGTGCTTCAGTGAAGACCTGAAACATCCAAATAAATAAACGGAAAATAAAATACAATAATCAGCACAATAAATAGATCTTCTAAAGGAATAGGACTGTTTATGAAGCACGGGCGGCTGCGACCGGCATACTAAGCACGGGTGAGAGGAGCTACACCACGTCTGAGGTCAGGGGCAGAAGCCAGGAGGACCCCATGCCTGAAGGGCAGTGGCCAAGAGGAGTTACCCCACGTCCGAGGTCAGGGGCAGCGGCTGGGAGTAGCAGTGGCTGCGTGGGCACAGAAGGGCCTAGAGGAGTTATCCCACACTGAAGGTCAGGAAGGGCGTTGGTGAGGAGATATCCCTTATCCAAGGTAAGGAGCAGAGGCTGCCCTTTGTTGGAGCAGCCGTGAAGAGATACCCCACTCCCAAGGTAAGAGAAACCCAAATAAGACGGTAGGTGTTGCAAGAGGGCATCAGAGGGCAGACATACTGAAACCATACTCACAGAAAACTAGTCAATCTAATCACACTAGGACCACAGCCTTGTCTAACTCAATGAAACTAAACCATGCCCATGGGGCAAGCCAAGACGGGTGGGTCATGGTGGAGAGATCTGACAGAATGTGGTCCACTGGAGAAGGGAAAAGCAAACCACTTCAGTATTCTTGCCTTGAGAACCCCATGAACAGTATGAAAAGGCAAAATGATAGGATACGGAAAGAGGAACTCCCCAGGGCAGTAGGTGCCCAATATGCTACTGGAGATCAGTGGAGAAATAACTCCAGAAAGAATGAAGGGATGGAGTCAAAGTAAAAACAATATCCATCTGTGGATATGACTGGAGATAGAAGCAAGGTCCGATGTTATAAAGAACAATATTGCATAGGAACCTGGAATGTCAGGTCCATGAATCGAGGCAAATTGGAAGTGGTCAAACAAGAGATGGCAAGAGTGAATGTCAACATTCTAGGAATCAGTGAACTAAAATGGACTGGAATGGGTGAATTTAACTCAGATGACCATTATATCTACTACTGCAGGCAGGAATCCCTCAGAAGAAATGGAGTAGTGATCATGGTCAACAAAAGATTCCGAAATGCAGTACTTGGATGCAATCTCAAAAATGACAGAATGATCTCAGTTCATTTCTAAGGCAAACCGTTCAATATCAGAGTAATCCAAGTCTATGCCCCAACCAGTAACGCTGAAGAAGCTGAAGTTGAACGGTTCCATGAAGACCTACAAGACCTTTCAGAACCAACATCCAAAAAAGATGTCCTTTTCATTACAGGGGACTGGAATGCAAAAGTAGGAAGTCAAGAAACACCTGGAGTAACAGGCAAATTTGGCCTTGGAATATGGAATGAAGCAGGGCAAAGACTAATAGAGTTTTGCCAAGAAAATGCACTGCTCAGAGCAAACACCCTCTTCCAACAACACAAGAGAAGACTCTACACATGGACATCATCAGATAGTCAACACCGAAATCAGATTGATTATATACTTTGCAGCCAAAGATGGAGCTCTATATAGTCAACAAAAACAAGACCAGGAGCTGACTGTGGCTCAGATCATGGACTCCGTATTACCAAATTCAGACTTAAATTTAAGAAAGTAGGGAAAACCACTAGACCATTCAGGTATGACCTAAATCAATTCCCTTATGATTATACAGTGGAAGTGAGAAATAGAATTAAGGGACTAGATCTGATAGATACAGTGCCTGATGAACTATGGACTGAGGTTCGTGACATTGTATAGGAGACAGGAATCAAGACCAACCCCATAGAAAAGAAATGCAAAAAAGCAAAATGGCTGTATGGGGAAGCCTTACAAATAGCTATGAAAAGAAAAGAAGTGAAAAGCAAAGGAGAAAAGGAAAGATATAAACATCTGAATGCAGAGTTCCAAAGAATAGCAAGAAGACATAAGAAAGCCTTCCTCAGTGATCAATGCAAAGAAATAGAGGAAAACAACAGAATGGAAAAGACTAGAGATCTTTTCAAGAAAATTAGAGATACCAAGGGAACATTTCAAACAAAGATAGGCTCGATAAAGGACAGAAATGGTATGGACCTAACAGAAGCAGAAGATATTAAGAAGAGGTGGCAAGAATACACAGAAGAACTGTTCAAAAAAGATCGTCACAACCAAGAGAATCACGATGGTGTGATCACTGATCTAGAGCCAGACATCCTGGAATGTGAAGTCAAGTGGGGCTTAGAAAGCATCACTAAGAACAAAGCTAGTGGAGGTGATGGAATTCCAGTTGAGCTATTTCAAATTCTGAAAGATGATGCTGTGAAAGTGCTGCACTCAATACGCCAGCAAATTTGGAAAACTCAGCATGGCCACAGGACTGGAAAAGGTCAGTTTTCATTCCAATCCCAAAGAAAGGTAATGCCAAAGAATGCTCAAACTACCGCACAATTGCACTCATCTCACCTGCTAGTAAAGTAATGCTCAAAATTCTCCAAGCCAGGATTCAGCAATACACGAACTGTGAACTTCCAGTTGTTCAATTGGTTTTAGAAAAGGCAGAGGAACCAGATAATTGCCAATATCCGCTGGATCCTTGAAAAAGCAAGAGAGTTCCAGAAAAACATCTATGTCTCCTTTATTGACTATGCCAAAGCCTTTCACTGTGTGGATCACAATAAATTGTGGAAAATTCTGAAAGAGATGGGAATACCAGACCTCCTGACCTGCCTCTTGAGAAATCTGTATGCAGGTCAGGAAGCAACAGTTCGAACTGGACTTAGAACAACAGACAGGTTCCAAATAGAAAAAGGAGTACGTCAAGGGTGTATATGTCACCCTGCTTATTTAACTTATATGCAGAGTACATCATGAGAAACACTGGAATGGAAAAAACAGAAGCTGGAATCAAGAATGCTGGAAGAAATATCAATAACCTCAGCTATGCCGATGACACCACCCTTATGGCAGAAAGTGAAGAGGAACTAAAAGGCCTCTTGATGAAAGTGACAGAGGAGAGTGAAAAAGTTGGCTTAAAGCTCAACATTCAGAAAACGAAGATCATGGCATCCCGTCCCATCACTTCATGGGAAATAGATGGGGAAACAGTGGAAACAGTGTCAGACTTTATTTTTGCGGGCTCCAAAATCACTGCAGATGGTGACTGCAGCCATGAAATTAAAAGACGCTTACTCCTTGGAAGGAAAGTTATGACCAACCTAGATAGCATATTCAAAAGCAGAGACATAACTTTGCCAACAAAGGTTCATCTAGTCAAGGCTATCGTTTTTCCTGTGGTCATGTATGGATGTGAGTTTGGACTGTGAAGAAGGCTGAGCGCTGAAGAATTACTGCTTTTGAACTGTGGTGTTGGAGAAGACTCTTTAGAGTCCCTTGGACTGCAAGGAGATCCAACCAGTCCATTCTGAAAGAGATCAGCCCTGGGATTTCTTTGGAAGGAGTGATGCTAAAGCTGAAACTCCAGTACTTTGGCCACCTCATGCGAAGTGTTGACTCATTGGAAAAGACTCTGATGCTTCTAGGGATTTGGGGCAAGAGGAGAAGGGGATGACATAGGATAAGATGGCTGGATGGCATCACTGACTCAATGGATGTCAGTCTGAATGATCTCCGGGAGTTGGTGATGGGCAGGGAGGCCTGGCGTGCCTCATTTCATGGGTTCGCAATGAGTCGGACAAGAGCGAGAGACTGAACTGAACTGAACTGAACTGTGTTACTACTGTGGTCATCTTCAGTAAATAAAATTCCCTTTGTAGGTAGGTTTTTTTTTTTTTTTTTTTTCTTTTCTACAATAGAATGGGCAAAAGAAGAGATCTCTTCCAGAAAATTGGAGATACCAAAGGAATCTTTCACTCAAATATGGGCATAATTAAGGGTATAAAAGGTATGGATTTAGTAGAAGCAGATGATATTAAGAAGAGGTGGCAAGAATACACAGAGGATCTATACAAAAATGTTCTTAATGACCCAGATAACCATGGTGTTGTGATCACTCAGCTAGAGCAGACATCCTGGAGTACAAAGTCAAATGGGCATTAGGAAACATCACTACAAACAATGCTAGTGGAGGTAATGGAATTCCACGTTAACAACTAATGTTGTTAAAGTGCTGCCCTCAATATGCCAGCAAACTTGGATAACTCATCAGTGGCCCCAGAACTGGAAAAGGTCAGTTTTCATTCCAATTGCAAAGAAATGCTATGCCAGAAAACGTTCAAACTACCACACAACAGCACTCATTTCACATGCTAGCAAACTAATGCTGATAATTCTCCAAGCATGGCTTCAACACAATGTGAAATGAGAAATTCCAGATGTTCAAGCTTGATTTTGAAAAGGTAGAGGAATCAGATATCAAAATGTCAGCATCCATTTGATCATATTAAAGCAATAAAATTACAGGAATAAAAAAAAATTACTTCTGCTTTATTGACTGTGCAAAAGCCATTGATTGTGTGGATCACAACAAACTGTGGAAAATTCTGAAAGAGATGGGAATATCAGAACACCTTACCTGCCTCCTGAGAAATCTGTATGCAGTTCAAGAAGCAACAGCTATAACCCAACATGAAACAATGGAATGTTTCCAAATTGGAAAAGGAGTACATCGAAGCTGTATATTGTAACCCTGCTTATTTAACTTATATGTATATTACATCATGAAAAAGGCAAGTCTGGATGAAGCACAAGCTGGAATCAATATTGCTGGGAAAAATATAAATAATCTTAGATATGTAGATGACGCCACCCTAATGGCAAAAAGCAAAAGGGAACTAAAGGGCTTTTTAATGAAAGTGAAAGAGGAGAGTGAAAATATTGGCTTAAAACTCAACATTCAGAAAACTAAGATCATGGCACCCAGGCCCATTATTTCATGGCAAATAGATGGGGAAACAATGGAAATATGAGTGACATTATTTTGTTGGACTCCAAAATCCTGTAGATGATGTCTGCAGCCATGAAATTAAAAAAGCCAAAAAACAAAAACTTGCTCCTTGAAAGAAAAGTTATGACCAACCTAGACAGCATTTTAAAAAACAAAGACAGTACTTTGACAACAAAGATCCATTTCTTAAAAGCTATGGCTTTTCCAGTAATCATGTATGGGTGTGAAACCTGGACCATAAGAAAGCTGAGCATCAAAGAATTGATGCTTTTGAACTACGGTGTTGAATAAGACTCTTGAGAGTCCCTTGGACTGCAAGGAGGTAAGACCAGTCAATCCTAAAGGAAATCAGTCCTGAATATTCATTTGACAGAACTGATGCTGAAGTTGAAGCTCCAATACTTTGGCCACCTGATGCGAAGAACTGACTCATTAGAAAAGATCTTGATGATGGGGATGATTGAAGGCAGAAGGAGAAGGGGACGACAGAAGATGGGGTGATTGAATGGCATCACTGGCTCAATGGACATGAGTTTGAACAATCCCGGGAGCTGGTGATGGACAGGGAAGCCTGGCGTGCTGCAGTCCACGGGGTTGCAAAGAGTCAGACATGACTGAGCAACTGAAGTGAAGTGATGCTTTTTATCACTGGATGAAGCTATTTGATTTTTAGGCTTTAGTCATTGATAAAATTTAGCATAGATATGTCAAGTCTTTTAGGAAGGATCACAGCTTTGAATGTGCAATTTTCAGAAATGTCTTTTAAAACAAATTGGTAATGACTTAGCAAAACAACTCAGTCACAAGTGATATTTTGGTCCTAAAATCTTAGATGATATTGTGTGTAAAAGTCACCTGTACAAGGAAGCGGAGGACATAAATACCCTGCTTTGTCAGTCAGATGACATTTACACATTTGATACTCAAACACTGAATAATCATCTAAGATGTGTGTTTTTTCTTGCAGATTTTATGTTATTTTATTTTGGTATTGCATTTCATAGGATAGAAGAGCCTAAGAGCATAGATTGTGGAATCAGACTACTGGCATTGAAAACCTGGTTCTAGGAAGAAATAGAAAATCCTAACAGATCCATCACAAGTACAGAAATTGAAACTGTAATCATAAATCTTCCAGCAAACAAAAGCCCAGGTCCAGACGGCTTCACAGCTGAATTCTACCAAAAATTTAGAGAAGAGCTAACACCTATCCTACTCAAACTCTTCCAGAAAATTACAGAGGAAGGTAAACCTCCAAACTCATTCTATGAGGCTAATATCACCCTAATACAAAAACCTGACAAAGATGCAACAAAAAAAGAAAACTACAGGCCAATATCACTGATGAACATAGATACAAAAATCCTTAACAAAATTCTATCAATCAGAGCACAACAAAACATTAAAAAGATTATACACCACGACCAAGTGGGTTTTATCCCAGGGATGCAAGAATTCTTGAATATCCACAAGTCAATGTAATACACCACATTAACAAATTGAAAAATAAAAGCCATATGATTACCTCAATAGAGGCAGAGAAAGCCTTTGACAAGATTCAATCTTCAGAAAGCAGGAATAGAAGGAACATACCTCAACATAATAAAAGGCTATATATGACAAACCCACAGTAAACATTATCCTCAATGGTGAAGAATTGAAAGCATTTCCTCTAAAGTCAGGAACAAGACAAGGGTGCCCACTTTAACCACTACTATTCAACATAGTTTTGGAAGTTTAGGCCACAACAGTCAGAGCAGAAAAAGAAATAAAAGGAATCCAAATTGGAAAAGAAGAAGTAAAACTCTCACTGCAGATGGCATGATCCTCTATATAGAAAACCCTAAAGACTCCACCAGAAAATTACTAGAGCTAATCAACGAATATAGTAAAGTTGCAGGATATAAAATCAACACATAGAAATCCCTTGCATTCCTATACACTAATAATGGGAAAATATTAAGAGAAATTAAGGAATCTATTTCATTCACCATTGCAATGAAAAGAATAAAATACTTAGGAATATATCTACCTAAAGAAACTAAAGACCTATATATAGAAAACTATAAAACACTGGTGAAAGAAATCAAAGAGGACATTAATAGATGGAGAAATATACCATGTACACAGATTGGAAGAATCAATATAGTGAAAATGAGTACACTACCTAAAGCAATTTATAGATTCAATGCAATCCCTATCAAGCTACCAACGGTATTTTTCACAGAGCTAGAACAAATAATTTCAAAATTTGTATGGAAATACAAAAAACCTCGAATAGCCAAAGCAATCTTGAGAAAGAAGAATGGAACTGGAGGAATCAACCTGCCTGACTTCAGGCTCTACTACAAAGCCACAGTCATCAAGACAGTATGGTATTGGCACAAAGACAGAAATATAGATCAATGGAATGAAATAGAAAGCCCAGAAATAAATCCATGCATGTATGGACACCTTATTTTTGACAAAGGAGGCAAGAATATACAATGGAGAAAACACAATCTTTTTAACAAGTGGTGCTGGGAAAACTGGTCAACCACTTGTAAAAGAATGAAACTGGAACACTGTCTAACAGCACACACAAAAATAAACTCAAAATGGATTAAAGATCTAAACATAAGATCAGAAACTATAAAACTCCTAAAGGAGAACATAGGCAAAACACTCTCTGACATACATCACAGCAGGATTCTCTATGACCCACCTCCCAGAATACTGGAAATAAAAATAAAAATAAACAAATGGGACCTAATTAAAATTAAAAGCTTCTGCACAACAAAGGAAACTATAAGCAAGGTGAAAAGACAGACTTCAGAATGGGAGAAAATAATAGCAAATGAAGCAACTGACAAACAATTAATCTCAAAAATATACAAGCAACTCCCACAGTTCAATTCCAGAAAAATAAATGACCCAATCAAAAAATGGGCCAAAGAACTAAATAGACATTTCTCCAAAAAAGACATACAGATGGCTAACAAACACATGAAAAGATGCTCAACATCACTCACTGTCAGAGAAATGCAAATCAAAACCACAATGAGGTACCATTTCACGCCAGTCAGAATGGCTATGATCCAAATGTCTACAAGCAATAAATGCTGGAGAGGGTGTGGAGAAAAGGGAACCCTCTTACACTGTTGGTGGGAATGCAAACTAGTACAGCCATTATGGAGAACAGTGTGGAGATTCTTAAAAAAAAAAAAACTGGAAATAGAACTGCCTTATGACCCAGCAATCCCACTGCTGGGCATACACACTGAGGAAACCAGAATTTAAAGAGACATGTGTACCCCAATATTCATTGCATAACTGTTTATAATAGCCAGGACATGGAAGCAACCTAGATGTCCATCAGCAGATGAATGGATAAGAAAGCAGTGGTACATATACACAATGGAGTATTACTCAGCTACTAAAAAGAATACATTTGAATCAGTTCTAATGAGGTGGATGAAACTGGAGCCTATTATACAGAGTGAAGTAAGCCAGAAAGAAAAACACCAATACAGTATACTAACACATATATATGGAATTTAGAAAGATGGTAATGATAACCCTGTATGCGAGACAGCAAAAGAGACACTGATGTATAGAACAGTCTTTTGGACTCTGTGGGAGAGGGAGAGGGTGGGATGATTTGGGAGAATGGCATTGAAACATGTATAATATCATATAAGAAACTAATCACCAATCCAGGTTTGATGCAGGATACAGGATGCTTGAAGCTGGTACACTGGGATGACCCAGAGGGATTGTATGGAGAGGGAGGTGGGAGGCGGGTTCAGGATGGGGAACACGTGTACACCATGGTGGATTTATGTTGATGTATGGCAAAACCAATACAATATTGTAATGTAATTAGCCTCCAATTAAATAAATAAATTTAAATTTAAAAATTAAAAAAAGAAAACCTGGTTCTAATTCAAGTTAGGTTTGTTTCTGTTTCTAATGCAAATGGATCTCATTTGTGTCACAAAAATTATCTCAAAATGAACTGTAGAGCTAAACATATCAATAAAGTGTGAAACTACAAGACTTCTAGAAAACAATGTAAGAGAAAAACCATGATGACCTTGGATACTGCGATGATTTTCTAGTTACAACAGCAAAGCCATGATAAAAGTAAAAAATAATAGATGTTATATTTCATTACAGTTAAAAACTTCTGTTAAATTAAATACAGTGTCAAGAGAATGATAACACAAGCCCCATACTAGGAAAAAATGTATTTGCGAAACCTCTAATAAAAAATATTATCTAGAATATAGAAGAACTCTTAAATAAGAGTTCAAGGAGAAACAAACAACCTTAAAATATGAGCCAAAAATCCTAACAGACACCTTATCCAAGAAAATCTGTAAATGGAAAATAAGAGTTGAACATCTAACTATTCTCATTTTACAATTAAGGAAACAGTGTCCTAGAAAGTTTAAGTGATTTACCTGTAGTTACATCATAACTATATTGTAGCAAAACTGGATCCAAAATACAAGGCCCTTACTTCCTCAGATATGCATGTCCAACATTAGACCAAAATGATCACTTCTGTCAAATGATGCAGTGACAAGGTTTTGCCCTATTAATTGCCAGCCTTAAGTAACAAGAGATTGAGATTTTATTGAGGAAATTAGTTTCTGTCCTCTTTCATAATTAATAAGAACAAGGAGTCTGATTTCTCATTCCATGTTTAATTAATTATGGACACTTGAGCAAGATTGTTCACCTCTTCAAACCTGCTTAGTTATTTGTAAACTGGAGAAAATAGTATATTAAACATTTCTTGAAATTTTACCTGGTATTTAACACAACTGTATTATATCAATAATTTTAAAGAACTGCTTATTTTGCTACTTTAAAATGATAATAATTAATTATTGTTTTTATAACCTTATATGACTGCATATTGTTACAAAAACTAATATTTTTCTTTCACCAGTGTGAGATTCAAAGAAAGGTAGCATCATGTCTTGTTGTTTATTTATTTATTCATTCAACAAATATCTTTGTAACATATATTATTAGCCAGAGTCTGCCAAAGGTACTGATACTCAGATCAGATCAGATCAGTTGCTCAGTCGTGTCCGACTCTTTGCGACCCCATGAATCGCAGCACACCAGGCCTTCCTGTCCATCACCAACACCCAGAGTTGACTGAGACTCATTCCATCGAGTCAGTGATGCCATCCAGCCATCTCATCCTCTGTCGTCCCCTTCTCCTCCTGCCCCCAATCCCTTCCAGCATCAGAGTCTTTTCCAATGAGTCAACTCTTCGCATGAGGTGGCCAAAGTACTGGAGTTTCAGCTTCAGCATCATTCCTTCCAAAGAAATCCCAGGGCTGATCTCCTTCAGAATGGACTGGTTGGATCTCCTTGCAGTCCAAGGGACTCTCAAGAGTCTTCTCCAACACCACAGTTCAAAAGCATCAATTCTTGGGTGCTCAGCCTTCTTCACAGTCCAACTCTCCCATCCATACATGACCACAGGAAAAACCGTAGCCTTGACTAGACAAACCTTTGTTGACAAAGTAATGTCTCTGCTTCTGAATATGCTATCTAGGTTGGTCATAACTTTCCTTCCAAGGAGTAAGAGTCTTTTAATTTCATGATACTAGCAATGAGCAAATAAAAGTAGATGGCTTTATTCTTGTCTTTATAGACTTTAAATGTCTTTCTCTTCCTCTGGACACTCATCTCTGTTTTTCCTAAATTCCATACTTCAGAGACAGAAAGAAATACTTGAAGGCTCTAATAACCACTCCTATTATATATTATTCCCTCTAATGATAACACAGATAATGGGGCTGGCATGTTTTCTTATAGGTAATTCAGGAAGAAAAGAGTCTGTTCTCCTAGAGCAACATTTAAGCTTGTACTTCCATTGGATAATATTGAAAATATTTCCATATTTACTCACTCAGTTCTTTATCCACATTTTCTGTAATATGGTCAATAATGCCAGAAGAACCAGAGGTGATAGCATGCCAACTTCAGTCACATTTTGAGAATGGATTTATTTTCCTTAAAATGATTGACTCATGTAATACTTGAATAACAAAAAAAAGAAAAAAAAAAATCGTTCTTCTCTTTCAGGGTGAGTTTCCCCTTTCATTTCTGAGTCCTTCCCTAAAAGCACAACCAATCTGGGGCTATTTCAATCCATCAGTCATGGTCAGCATAAATTAATATTGCTATAAATAAAATCAACTGAAACCTTAGTGTCTTAAATTATCATTTTGTTATTTTAAGATTATGTCGAATTTAAATTTAGGCAAGGCTCAACTAGAATCTTCTGTTCTCAGCTCTGTCCCCTCATAGTCTTCAGTCAGCAGCAAAACAGTAGTTTTCTCTTTATTCAAATACTCTGGCTAATGTCTGGGATGAAGAAAATTACTGAGCTATTTATCTTTAATCTACCAGTAGGTCAGCCTGAGCTTCTGTGAGTGTTATCTAGGAAGGTTTTCAAAATCCACAGTGCAAAAAGTCAAGGTATTTGAGGCTTTGATTTGGAAGTGGCCTAAAGGTCACATCCACATAAATTTATTGATCAAAGTGAATCAGAAGGCCCCAGATCATCATCTTTTGATGATGAAAGGAGCTACAAAGTTATGCTGAAATTATATGTCAGCTACCCAGAACCAGACATTCTGGTGTGTGAAGTCAAGTGGGCCTTAGGAAGTGAAAGTTAAAGTGAAAACTTCTCAGTTGTGTCCAGCTCTTTGCAACCCCATGGACTATACAGCCCTGAATTCTCCAGGCCAGAATACTAGAGTGGATAGCTTTTCCCTTCTCCAGGGGATCTTCCCAACCCAGGGCTCAAACTCAGGTCTCCTGCATTGCAAGCAGATTCTTTACCAGCTGAGCTACCAGGAAAGCCCAAGAATACTGGAGTGGGTAGCCTATTCCTTTTCCAGTGGATCTTTCCGACCCAGGAATTGAACTGGGGTCACCTGCTTTGCAGTAAGATTCTTTACAAACTGACTTATCAGGGGAGCTGGCTTTAGGATTTCCTGGTGGCTCAGACAGCAAAACGTCTGCCTATAGTGTGGGAGACCTGGGTTCAATCCCTGGGTTGGGAAGATCCTCTGGAGAAGGAAATGGCAACCCACTCCAGTATTCTTGCCTGGAAAATCTCATGGACGGAAAAGCCTGGTGGGCTACAGTCCGTGGGGTCTCAAAGAGTCGGACACGACTGAGTGACTTCACTTTCACTGTTAATAAAACTAGTGGATGCAATGGAATTCCAATAGAGCTAATCAAAACATAAATGATGATGAAGACCCAGCAGTGGCTACAAGGTGGGAAAAGGTCTATTTTCAGCTCAATTTCCAAGAAAGGTAGTACTAAAGAATGTTCTAATCATCGGACAATTGCACTCATCTCCCATGCCAGTAAGGTCATGCTTAAAATCTTGCATGCTAGGCTTCAGCATTAGGAGAATCAAGAGCCACCAGATGTCCAATTTGGGTTTAGAAAAGGCAGAAGAAGCGGAGATCAAATTGCCAACATTCCTGGATTATAGAGAAAGCAAGGGAATGCCAGAAAAAAATTTACCTCTGTTTAATCAGCTAAGCTAAATCCTTTGACTGTGTGGATTATAACAAACTGTGAAAAGTTCTTAAAGAGATAGGCATACCAGACCATCTTACCTGGCTTCTGATAAACCTTTATGCAGATGAAGAAACAACAGTTAGAATCCTGTATAGAACAACTGATTGGTTCAGGGTTGAGACAGAAGTACCACAGGGTTGTCTGCTGTCACCCTGTTTGTTTAACATATATGCTGAGCACATCATGAGAAATTCCTGACTGGATGAGTTATAAGCTGGAATCAAAGTCAACAACCTCAAATATTTGGATGATATTGTTCTAATGGCAGACAATGAAGAGGAACTAAAGAGCCTCTAGATGACAGTAAAGAAGGGGAATGAAAGAGCTGGCTTAAAGCTAAATGTTATAAAAAACTAAAATGGCATCCGGCCCCATTACTTCATGGCAAATATAAGGTGAAAAGGTAGAAGCAGTGACAGATTTCCTCTTCTTGGAATCCAAAATCACTGTGGGTGATGACTGCAGCCATGAAGTCAGAAGATGATTGCTTCTTGACAGAAAAGTGATGACAAACCCAGAGAGTGTGTTTAAAAACAGAGACATTACTCTGCCAACAAAGGTCTATATAGTCAAGGCAATGGTCATCCCAGTAGTCACAGACAGTTGTGAAAGCTGGACTATCCACAGAGCACCAAAGAATTGATGCCTTCAAACTGTGGTACTGGAGAAGACTCTTGAAAGTCCTTTGGACAGCAAGGAGATAAAGCCAGTCAATCTTAAGAAAATCAACCCTGAATACTCATTGAAAGGACTGATCCTGAAGCTAAAGTTCTAGTAATTTGGCCACTTGATATGAAGAGCCAATTCATTGGAAAAGTCTCTAATTCTAGGAAAGATTGAGGGCAGAAGAGGGTGTCAGAGGATGAAATGATTGGATGTCATCACTGATGCAATGGTCATGAAATTGGGCAAACTCCAAGAGATGGTAAGAGAAAGGGAGGCCTGGCATGCTGAAGTCCATGAAGTCACAAAGAGCGGTACATGACCACTCATGTACCACTTGAAAAGCAAAGACATTACTTTGCCAACAAAGGTCCATCTAGTCAAGGCTATGGTTTTTCCAGTGGTCATTTATGGATGTGAGAGTTGGACTGTGAAGAAAGCTGAGCACCGAAGAATTGATGCTTTTGAACTGTGGTGTTGGAGAAGACTCTTGAGAGTCCCTTGGACTGCAAGGAGATCCAACCAGTTCATTCTAAAGGAGATCATATGGCAAAACCAATACAATATTGTAAAGTAAAACATAAAAATAATAATAACAATAATAAGCTTACCCTAATAAAGCCAGCTTTACCATAAAAAAAAAAAAAGAAAAGAAAGAACATGAGAATTAAAAATAAATAAATAAATAAAGGAGATCAGACCTGGGTGTTCTTTGGAAAGAATGATGCTAAAGCTGAAACTCCAGTACTTTGGCCACCTCATGCGAAGAATTGACTCATTGGAAAAGACTGTGATACTGGGAGGGATGAGGTGCAGGAGGAAAAGGGGACGACAGAGGATGAGATGGCTGGATGGCATCACTGACTGGATGGACGTGAGTCTGAGTGAACTCCGAGAAGTTGGTGATGGACAGGGAGGCCTGGCATGCTGCGATTTATGGAGTCAGACAACACTAAGTGACTGAACTGAACTGAACTGAACTTATATCTAGAGAGGAAATGTTCAGTGATTTATACAAAATCTACAGGAGTCTTCAGTCTGACACAATTAGTCATATTACTTCTATATGCAAAATACTCTCGGCTACACTGAGGAGCCTGAAAGGTTCAACTAAGGTTGCCATAATGCTTAAAGTTCTGGATTCTAGTAACTGGTTTCCTCAGTAGGAAATCTACAGGTTTCCAGTAGATTCTTCAACTGGTTTCCAGTTGAGGAAAACCTAAAATGCAGGTTGTCTTAATTCATAGATTTTTGAACTAAAAAAAAAAAAAACACAAATATTCTTACCCCTAAAGATATAGCATAACCATAATAAATACTTCCACTCAAAACAGGGAGAATGGAAGGCACACAATAATTGCTCCAAGGCAGTTCTGAAAGCCTATGAGATATACTTTTTATTTTAAATTTTATTAGTGATGGATTAACTAGAGAACTAAAAGCAGATCCAATTCTAACAATTTTAAATTGTTTTCTTGAGAATTTCTTTCTACTTCATTTAATTCATAGAAAATTGGAAGCAAAACTGGCTTAAAGTTTCTATTAAAATTGCATTATTTGTGTAAAGAATAAGCTTGTTCAGGGAATAAGGCTCAGATCCTGGCTCCTCATTCACCTCAGTTCACTCACGATTGCTACTCCTTTACAAACGATGTGCTAGATCAGGATATTTATAAAACTTCAAATAAAAGAGTCTAAAATAGTGTTATGGCAGACACAGATTTTTCATAATTTTTGAAGTATTTTCTTTATGTTTAGAGATTTGCCTTTATATAAACAATACTATTTATATGTTCCTCATCATTTAATCACTTAAATATATCAATAGATTTTTAAATGCTTTGTGTTTTTTTTTTTTAATCTCCAAAATATACAACTAGTTTATTCATCTCAGTACCAGCAAACAACCCAATCAAAAAGTGGGCAAAAGACCCAAGCAGACACCTCTCCAACAAGACACACAGATGGCCAAGAAACACATGAAAAGATACTTATCATTGCTGATTATTAGTAAAATGCAAATAAATACTATAATGAGTTATCAGCTCACACCAGTCAGAATCAATTCAGTTCATTTCAGTTGCTCAGAAAAGCTATGACCCACCTAGACAAGATATTATAAATGCTTTGTTTTTAACAGGAGTTTTGGGATGGGGAGGGTGGTGGGAGGGGGGTTCAGGATGGAGAATACGTGTACACCTGTGGTGGATTCATGTTGATGTATGGAAAAAACAATACAATATTGTAAAGTAATTAGCCTCCAATTAAAATAAATAAATTTTATATTAAAAGGGAATAAGCTTCCTGCATACCCAGTGCCTCCAAAAGTCCATACCCTCCCACATTATAAGAATTATTCACCAGATTGTATAATTTTCACTGATAATATACCTGCATTGATGCATCATAATTATCCAAAGTATATGTTTATGATGCATCAATGTAGGTCTATTTTCACTAAAATGATATACAATCTGGTGAGAGATTTTTAAAATTAATTAATTAATTTTAATTGGAGGTTAATCACTTTACAATATTGTGATGGTTTTGCCATATCTACATGAATCAGCAATGGGTGTACATGTGTCCCCCCATTCCTGAACTCCCCCTTTCTCCTCCTTCCCTACCCCATCCCTCTGGGGCTGTGAGTGCCCTGCTTCATGCATTGAACTTGCACTGGTCATCTATTTTACATATGGTAATATACATGTTTCAAAGCTATTCTCTCAAATCATCCCACCCTCACCTTCTCCCACAGAGACCAAAGGTCTGTTCTTTACATCTGTGTCTCTTTTGCTGTCTTGCATATAGGGTCCTCATTACCATCATTCTAAATTTCATATATGTGCATTAATATATTGTACTGGTGTTTCTCTTTCTGACTAAATTCACTCTGTACAATAGGCTCCAGTTTCATCCATCTCATTAGAACTGAGGAAAAAAATGCGTTCTTTTTATAGCTGAATAATATTCCATTGTGTATATGTAAGACAACTTCCTCATACATTCATTTGCTGATGGATATCTAGGTTGCTTCCATGACCTAGCTATCGTAAACAGTGCTGCAAAAGGGTCTCAAAGACTCGGACATGATTGAGTGACTAATAAAGAGTCACAAAGAGTTGGACATGACTGAGCAACTGAACAACAACAATCTTAGGGTTCATTCTTGTTATGTATTCCATGAGTTTGGACAAATACATACTGATATATCCATCATTACAATATCATACAGAATATTTTCACTGACTTAGAACCCTTCAGCGTTCTGACTTTTCATTTCCCACGATCATCTTTGACAACCATATATCTCCCTCCATACTTCTGGTTTTTGGAGAAGGTCATATTGTTCAAACCATACAGTATATAGACTTTCCAGATTGACTTTATTTTTCATTTGGTAATATGAATTTAATATAAGTCCATGTCCTTTAATTGGCTACATAGCTAATTTCTTTTTTGCACTAAATAGTCATCAACTGTCTACATGAATAACACTATTTAATTGTCTATTTATGGAAATCTTTGTTGCTTCCAAGTTTGGTAAATATGGGTAAAACTGCAGTAAACAGCAGAATGCAAGTTTTTATATGGATATAAGCTTTCAATCTTTTTTTGGGTAAATATAAGGAATGCAATTGCTGGGTTATGTAGTTAAGAGTGTTTTTCATTTTGTAAGGAACAACGAATTGTCCTCTAGAGTGGCTATGCAATTTTGCTTCCCACCATCAGTGTATCAGTTCAGTTTAGTTCAGTCTCTCAGACGTGTCTGACTCTTTGCGACCCCATGAATCACAACACGCCAGGCTTCCATGTCCATCACCAACTCCCGGAGTTCACCCAGACTCAAGTCCATCGAGTCAGTGATGCTATCCAGCCATCTCATCCTCTGTCGTCCCCTTCTCCTCCTGACCCCAATCCCTCCCAGCATCAGAGTCTTTTCCAATGAGTCAACTCTTCACATGAGGTGACCAAAGTACTGGAGTTTCAGCTTTAGCATCATTCCTTCCAAAGAAATCGCAGGGCTGATCTCCTTCAGAATGGACTAGTTGGATATCCTTGCAGTCCAAGGGACTCTAAAGAGTCTTCTCCAGCACCACAGTTCAAAAGCATCAATTCTTTGGTGCTCAGCCTTCTTCACAGTCCAACTCTCACATCCATACATGACCACAGGAAAAACCATAGCCTTGACTAGATAAACCTTTGTTGGCATAGTAATGTCTCTGCTTTTGAATATGCTATCTAGGTTGGACATAACTTTCCTTCCAAGGAGTAAGCGTCTTTTAATTTCATGGCTGTAATCACCATCTGCAGTGATTTTCGAGCCCCAAAAAATAAAGTCTGACACTGTTTGCACTGTTTCCCCATCTATTTCCCATGAAGTGATGGGACCAGATGCCATGATCTTCGTTTTCTGAATGTTGAGCTTTAAGCCAAATTTTTCACTCTCCACTTTCACTTTCATCAAGAGACCTTTTAGTTCCTCTTCACTTATGCCATAAGGCTGGTGTCATCTGCATATCTGAGGTTATTGATACTTCTCCTGGCAATCTTGATTCCAGCTTGTGTTTCTTGCAGTCCAGCATTTCTCATGATGTACTTGGCATATAAGTTAAATAAGCAGGGTGACAATATAAAGCCTTGATGTACTCCTTTTCCTATTTGGAACCAGTCTGTTGTTCCATGTCCAGTTCTAACTGTTGCTTCCTGACCTGCATACAGATTTCTCAGGAGGCAGGTCAGGTGCTCTGGTATTCCCATCTCTTTCACAATTTCCCACAGTTTATTGTGATCCACAGAGTCAAAGGCTTTGGCATAGTCAATAAAGCAGAAATAGATGTTTTTCCGGAACTCTCTTGCTTTTTCCATGATCCAGCGGATGTTGGCAATTTGGTCTCTTGTTCCTCTGCCTTTTCTAAAACCAGCTTGAATATCAGGATGTTCACAGTTCACATATTGCTGAAGCCTGGCTTGGAGAATTTTGAGCACTACTATACTAGCATGTGAGATGAGTGCAATTGTCGGGTAGTTTGAGCATTCTTTGGCATTACCTTTCTTTGGGATTGGAATGAAAACTGACCTTTTCCAGTCCTGTGGCCACTGCTGAATTTTACAAATTTTCTGGCATATTGAGTGGAGCACTTTCACAGCATCATCTTTCAGGATTTGAAATAGCTCAACTGGAATTCCATCACCTCCACTAGCTTTGTTCATAGTGATGCTTTCTAAGGCCCACTTGACTTCACTTTCCAGGATGTCTGGGCCTAGATTAGTAATCTCTTCCAAAAACACAAGAGAAGACTCTACACATGGACAGCACCAGATGGTCAACACTGAAATCAGATTGATTATATTCTTTGCAGCCAAAAATGGAGAAGCTCTATACAGTCAACAAGAACAAGACCAGGAACTGACTGTGGCTCAGATCATGGACTCCTTATTACCAAATTCAGACTTAAATTGAAGAAAGTAGGGAAAACCACTAGACCATTCAGGTATGACCTAAATAAAATCCTTTATGATTATACAGTGGGAATGAGAAATATATTTAAGGGACTAGATCTGATAGATAGAGTGCCTGATGAACTATGGACGGAGGTTCATGACATTATACAGGAGACAGGAATGAAGACCATCCCCATGGAAAAGAAATACAAAAAAGCAAAATGGCTGTCTGGGGAGGCCTTACAAATAGCTGTTAAAAGAAGAGAAGCGAAAAGCAAAGGACAAAAGGAAAGATATAAGCATCTGAATGCAAAGTTCCAAAGAATAGCAAGAAGAGATAAGAAAGCCTTCCTCAGCAATCAATGCAAAGAAATAGAGGAAAACAATAGAATGGGAAAGACTAGAGATCTCTTCAAGAAAGTTAGAAATACCAAGGGAACATTTCATGCAAAGATGGGCTCGATAAAGGACAGAAATGGTATGGACCTAACAGAAGCAGAATATATCAAGAAAAGGTGGCAGGAATTCACAGAAGAATTGTACACACACACACACACAAAAAAAATCTTCACGATCCAGATAATCACAATGGTGTGTCTTGGTTACATCTTTATAGCACACATGTTTGGAAGCTAGGTAGTGTTAGTCCTCTAAATTTGTTCTTTGCCTTCAGTAATGTGTTGACTCTTCTGGATTTGGCGGTTCTTCATATAAACTGTAGAATCAGTTTGTTGAGATCCATGAAATAACTTGAAGCATTTTTTATTGGAATTTCTTTGAATCTATAGGTTAATTTGAGAAGAACTGATATCTTCATAACGTTGCATTTTCTTCTCCATGGACACAAAATTTCTCTCCACTTATTAAGTTCTTCTTTAATGCCATTCTTCAGAATTCTGTAGCTTTCCACACTTAGATCCTACACATATTTTGATAAATTGGTGATAATATAAATGACATAGTGTTTTTAATATCAAATCTGACTAGTTCATAATTGTTATGTGAGAAAGTGATTGGCATTTGCATTCTGAAGCCTTGCTAAAATTGCTTATTAGTTTCAGAAGTTTGTCTGTTCTTTTGGATTTTCTATTTAGAGAAATATGAGAAGGGGACGACAGAGAATGAGATGGTTAGATGGCATCACCGACATGATTGACATGCGTTTGAGCAAGCTCTGGGAGTTGATGATGAACAGGGAAGGCTGGCATGTTTCAGTCCATGTGTTCCCAAAGAGTCAGACACAGCTGAGTGATTGAACTGAACTACTGGTATCATCTCTGAACAAAGATCTTTTTTTTTCTTTTTTTTCAATCTGTACATATTGTATTTCCCTTTCTTGTCATATCTAATTTGTTAGTATTTCTAGTACTATATTGAAAAGGAGTGATGAGAGGGGACATCCTTGCTTTGTACTTAGCGTTAGTTTGAAAGATTTGAATTCATCACTGGTATGAATTCAAGGTGTGAATTCATCACAGGTATCATGTTACCTGTAGGAATTTTTGTAGGTTTGAAGATGTTCCTTTCTATACTACTACTTGAAATCTTTTTATCATGAATGAGTATTGGACTTTGATCAAATATGTCTTGTATCTATTCATCTGCCAGTGTGATATTCCTTTTTAAATTGCTGATGTGATAGATTACATGGATTAATGTTGAACAATCCTTTAATGTTGAACAATTATTTAATTTATTTACATAGAAAATGAATATCTGTGTTAAATAAATAATATATATATATATATATATATATGATCAGTATACGATGTTAAAATATTAGTTGAGAGAAATGTTCACTTTATATAAAAAAATATTCAGAAAGTTAAACATTGACACATTAAATTCCAGTTCATTAGATAAAAAATGGGTAGTGTTCTTTTCAAAACTGCATGCATTTTTATATTAAGTAGGATTGAAAGTTTTATTGTTGTGCTCTATTATTTATTTTTCAGTTTCTTTTCTTTCCTTATTTTTAATTTTACTGGAATGTTTTCTTCAAATTAGTATTTCAATTTTTTTTTTCTTTTTGGAATGCAGCTGTCTCATCTCCATTGGTACATTGCAACATCCACTTACAAAGAAGTTTAAGATATTTCAAACTTTGCAAAATATTTCTTTAATTACATTATTAATTGATTAAAATAAATCACTAGTTTTCTATCAATAAGATCATAAAAAAAGCAACCTAGATGCCCATCAGCAGATGAATGGATAAGAAATCTGTGGTACATATACACAATGGAGTATTACTCAGCCATTAAAAAGAATACATTTGAATCAGTTCTAATGAGGTGGATGAAACTAGAACCTATTATACAGAGTGAAGTAAGCCAGAAAGAAAAACACCAATACAGTATACTAACGCATATATATGGAATTTAGAAAGATGGTAACAATAATCCTGTATACGAGACAGCGAAAGAGACTCTGATGTATAGATCAGTCTTATGGACTCTGTGGGAGAGGGAGAGGGAGAGGGCGGGGAGATTTGGGAGAATGGCATTGAAACATGTATAATATCATATATGAAACGAGTCACCAGTCCAGGTTCAATGCACAATACTGGATGCTTGGGGCTGGTGCACTGGGACTACCCAGAGGGATGGTATGGGGAGGGAGGAGGGAGGAGGGTTCAGGATGGGGAGCATGGGTATACCTGTGGTGGATTCATTTCGATGTTTGGCAAAACTAATACAATATTGTAAAGTTTAAAAATAGAATAAAATTTTTAAAAAATTAAAAAATACTTAAATACTAGTTTTTTTAAATATATCTGAGGTATTTTTACATGCTAGCTTCAAAGAGTATTCCTACCTAATAATACATTCATGTTTTTACCAACTTTATTCTAATCGAATTACTATTTTAAAAATATATATTTTATTTTTGATCAGAAGATAATTAATTTACAATATTATATTAGTTTCTACAATATATCAACATGAATCAGCCAAAGGTATACACAGGCCCACACCACGCTGAACCTCCCTGCTACCTCCCACTCTATCCCATTCCTCTAGGTTTTCACAGAGCACCAGATTTGGGTTCCCTGCATCACAAAGCAAATTCCCACTGCCTATTTATTTTACATATGGCAATGTATATGCTTCACAATACTCTCTCAAATTATCCCACCCTCTGATTCCTCCACCATGTCCAAAATTTTGTTCTTTATGTTTACATCTCCTTTGTTGCTCTGAAAATAGGTTCGTCAGTACTGTTTTTTAGATTCCATATATATGTATTAATATACAATATATGTTTTCTCTTTCTGAATTACTCTACTCTGTACAATAGATTGTAGGTTTATCCACCTCACTGGAACTGACTCAAATGTGTACTTTTAAAATATCTGAGTAATATTCCATCGTGCATATGGACTGCAATGAGATCCAACCAGTCAATCCTAAAGGAAATCAGTCCTGAATATTCATTGGAAGGACTGATGCTGAAGCTGAAACGCCAATACTTTGGCCACCTCATGCGAAAAGTTGACTCACTGGAAAAGACCCTGATGCTGGGAGGGATTGGGGGCAGGAGGAGAAGGGGACGACAGAGGGTGAGATAGCTGGATGGCATCACTAACTTGATGGACATGAGTTTGAGTAAGCTTCAGGAGTTGGTGATGGATAGGGAAGCTTAGCAAGCTGCAGTCCATGTGGTTGCAAACAGTTGGACACGACTGAGTGACTGAACTGAACACTGAGTGATTTTGAACATCTTTTTATATGTTTACTTATGTATATGTCTTCTTTGGGGGGAGGGAAATGTCTGTTTAGATGTTCTGCTACCTTTTTAATTGGTTTGTTTTTCTGGTATTGAACTTCATGAACTGCTTGTACATTTTGGAAACTAATCCTTTTGTTTCATCCGGCATTGTTTTATCCCATTCTGAGGGTTGTCTCTTCACCATGTGTATAGTTTCCTTTATTGTACAAAATATTTTAAGTTGCCTTAAGTCCCATTTTTGTTTTGTTTGCTTGTTTGTTTTTACTCCGATTACTGTAGGAGGTTGTTCATAGATGATCTTCATGTACTTTATGACAGAGTGTTCTGCCTATGTTTTCCTCTTAAGTGTTTTATAGACTCTGATCTTACCTTTTATCCACTTTGCCTATTGTTACATATAGTGTTAGGAAGTGTTCTAATTTCATTCTTTTTTTTTTTTTTTACTTTACAATATTGTATTGGTTTTGCCATATATCAACATGAATCCTCCACGGGTGTACACATGCTCCCAATCCTGAACCCCCTTCCCTCCTCCCTCCCCATACCATCCCTCTGGGTCATCCCAGTGAACCAACCCCAAGCATCCTGTATCCTGCATCGAACTGGGACTGGCAATTCTTTTCTTATATAATATTATACATGTTTCAATGCCATTCTCCCAAATTATACCCCACCTTCCCACAGAATTTCCTTCTTTTACATATAGCTGGCCAGTTTTCCCAGCTCCACTTACTGAAGAGAATATCTTTTCTCCTTTTTATATTCTTGCCTCCTTTGAAGAAATAAAGTGCCCACATGTGTTTGGATTTATCTCTGGGTTTTTAATCTTATTAATTGTTCTACATTTCTGTTTTTGTGCAAGTATCATTACATCTTGATGACTGTAGCTTTGTAGCATCATTTGAAGTCAAGGAGGTTCATTCATTCATCCAGCTCCATTCTTTTTTCTCAAGGTTGTTTTGGCTGTGTGGGGTCTTTTGTGTTTCCATACAAGTTGTAAAACTATTTTTTCCCCTAATTCTGTGAAAAATACGATTGATAGGTTGATAAAGATTTCATATTATCCATATATTTATTTGGCTTATATAATTTTCACAATATTGATTCTTCCAATTCAAAAACATGATATTTCTCTCCATCTGTTTATGCCATATTTGATATTTTTCATCAGTGTCTTATAATTTTCTGCATACAGGTCTTTTGTCTCTTTGAGTAGATTTATTCCTAACATTTTATTCTTTTTGTTTTTTTTTAATGGCTAATGGAATTGTTTCCTTAACTTCTCTTTCTGATTGTTCATTGCTTGTGTATAGCAATAGGTAGGTACCCTTGTCTTGTTCCTGATTTTAGAGGAAAGACTTTCAGATTTCTACCACTGAGGACAATGTTTGCTGTAAGTTTGTCATATATGGCCATTATTACATTGAGGCATATTGCTTATAAGCTTACTTTCTGGAGACATTTTTATCATAAATTAATATTGAATTTTGTCAAAGTTTTCTCTGCATCTATTGAGATGTAGTTTCTTTCAATTTCTTAATATTGTATATCACACAGATTGATTTACATATATTGAAGAAGATTTACATCTCTAGGATAAAGCCCACTTGGCCATGATGTATGATCTTTTTAATGTGTTGTTGGATTCTGTTTCCTAGAATTGTAATGAGGATTTTTGCATCTATGTTCATCAGTGTTATTACCTGTAATTTTCTCTTTTTGTGGCATCTTTCTCTGGTTTTGGTATCAGAGTGGTGATGGACAATTTTGGGAGTCTTCCTTCCTCAGCAATTTCCTGGAGGAATTTGAGATTATAGATGTTAGGTCTTCTCTAAACTTTTGGTAGAATTCACTTGTAAAGCCATCTAGCCTTGCACTTTTGTTCATTGGAAGATTTTTTATTACAGTTTATATTTCTATGTTTTTGATTGGTTTGTTCATGTTTTCTGTTTCTTCCTGGTTCAGTTTTTGATGGTTATGAGTTTCTAATAATTTATCCATTTCTTCAAGATCAGCCAATTTATTGGCATATAGTTGCTGATAGTAGTTCTTTATGATCTTTTGTATTTCTGCATTGTCTATTGTAACTTCTCCTTTTTCATTTCTAATTTTATTGAGTTTTCTCTCTTTTTTCCTTGATTAGCCTGGTTAGCAGTTTGTCAATTTTGTTTATCTTCTCAAAGAACCAGCTTTTAGTTTCATTGATCTTTGTTACTGTCTCCTTCATTTCTTTATCACTTACTTCTGCTTTGATCTTTATTATTTCTTCCCTTCTACTAACTTTTTTTTTCTTTAATTTGTGTATTTTTCTTTTCTAGTTGCTTTAACTGTAAGGTTAAGTTGTTTATCTGTTGTTTATCTTGTTTCTTGAGGTAGGTTGTATTGCTATAAACTTCCCTTTTATCACCGTCATGTTTTGTTTTGTTTTTTCATTATATATATATCTTTGTGTGTGTGTGTGTGTGTGTGTGTGTAAGTCAAACATTATTGACTTACAAGGTTTCAGGTGTACTGCATAAGGTGATTCAGTTATACATATACATGTATATTATTTTTCAGATGATTTTCCATTATAGGTTATTACAAGATAGTGGCTATAGCTCTCTGTACTATAATTAAATCTTTGTGACTTGAGGCATAGCTAATCAGTCATTTCAGTCACTCAGTCATGTCTAACTCTTTGTGACCCCATGGACTGCAGCAGGCCAGGCTTCCCTGTTCATCACCAACTCCCGGAGCTTGCTCAAACTCATGTCCATTTAGTAGGTGATGTCATCCAACCATCTCATCCACTGTCATTCCCTTCTCCTCCTGCCTTCAGACTTTCCCAATATCAGAGTCTTTTCCAATGAGTCAGTTCTAATGAGGCATATCTTTTTTTTTTTTTTTTTTTTTCTAATTAGAAATCTAGCATTCTATTCATACCAAGTAAAACAAGTTCGGTCAAAATGTCATAAAATTTTACTTAAGCAAAGATTCATAAGTATTCTAAGATATATAGATAGATAGATATAGATATAGATATAGATATAGATATAATACATGCTGCTGCTAAGTTGTTTCAGTCGTGTCCAACTCTGTGCGACCCCATAGATGGCAGCCCACCAGGCTTCCCCATCCCTAGGTTTCTCCAGGCAAGAGCATTGGAGTGGGTTTCCATATTCTTCTCCAATGCATGAAAGGGAAAAGGGAAAGTGAAGTCACTCAATTGTGTCCGACTCTTAGTAACCCCATGGACTGGAGCCTACCAGACTCCTCCGTCTAGGCAAGGGATTTTCCAGGCAAGAGTATTGGAGTGGGTTGCCAGTGCCTTCTCCGATTGTACATGCATATATGTATGTATGTATATGTATATGTATACACACACACACACACACACACAAATGCCTTTATACTACACTTGATAAACTCTTGAGAAAGAACATCAAAAACCAAAAAAAAAAGAGATGGAGAAATTGGAAAACATTAATTTAAATGAAATGGAAAAACTGAATATGAAATAGAAAAAGCAAAATAAACTAGATAAAAGATTAGTGTAGAGTCCAGTTGTTTTTAAACATGGCTGCTCTTTAGAAACTTATCTGCAGCTTTGCAGGAAAAAAAAGACAATATCAGAAAATTTATATTTTTCAGAAAATTTCAAGATAATTTTGATATGCATCTGAATTTTGAAAAATTATTTCAGATTTTTCTATTAAATTGTGGTTTTGGTGATAAAGAATTCTATTATATTTCAGTTGATAATCACAATAGTGAAAGGTGTTTATCAGTTTTCATAATCAATCGTCAGAAAAAAGAATAAAAGATAATTACAATTACAAGCCATAATGGTAACATGATTAATCTAATAATATAAAATAATTACATACAGTTTCTCAAGGTTAAGCAGAGTGATGTGGTAAGTAGAAGTGGATACATGCACTTGTTTTCATCTTCCCAGCCAGTCTAGCTCTTTTGTTTGGTTCATTTAATCCATTTGCATTTAAAGTAATCATCCATATGTATGATCCTATTAAGGTTTTCTTTTTTATTTATATTTTTTAAAATATGAATTTATGTATTTTAATTGGAGGTTAATTACTTTACAATATTGTATTGGTTTTGCCATACATCAACATGAATCCACCACAGGTATACACGTGTTCCCCATCCTGAACCCCCTCCCTCCTCCCTCCCCATACTATCCCTCTGGGTCTTGCTTTAGGTTTATTTTCTGTCAGTCTCTCGCTTGTCTTCTGCTTCCTACCTGGAGTATTTCATTTTATGCTTGTAGAGTTGTTTTGGTGGTGCTGAATTGTCTTCACTTTTGCTTGTCTGGAAAGCTTTTGATTTCTCCATCAAATCTGAAGGAGAGTCTTGCTGGGTAGAGTATTCTTGGTTTCAGATTCTTCCCTTTCATCACTTTAAACATATTAAGCCATTTCCTCTGGGTCTTGGTGCTTGCAAGATTTTGTTTGTGCCCTCCATGTCTGTAGTCTCAGTATCCCTCAGGCCTTTGGAAGTCCTACAATCAAATCCTGCTGGCCTTCCAGGTCAAATTTCCTGGGGATTCCTAATTCCTTTGTTCGATCTCCAGAATGGGAAGCCCAATGTGGGGTGCACAACCATCACAAAGTGGGAGAGTTTTTTCAATATTATTGTCCTCCAGTTTGTGGATCACTCACTGAGCAGGTATGGGATTTTATTTTATCATGATTGTGCCATTCCTACCATCTTGCTGTGGTTTCTTATTTCTCTTTGGAGATGGAGTATCTTTTTGGTGGGTTTCAGTGTCCTCCTGTCAATGGTTGTTCAACAGCTAGTTGCAAACTCGCAGAGGAGATGAGCACATGTCCTACTCCACCATCTTGAACTGGAAGGTTGAGCTGTCCTGCTTTCATTATCATTTGTTTCTAGGTATATTTTTATTTCTTTTTTGAATTTTTTAGTGATCTGTTGCTTATTCAGAAATATATCGTTCAGCCTGCATATATTTATCTCTTTTTTAAGTTTAAATTTTCTTTTCTTTCTTTTTTCCCCCCCCTTGGAAGTCATTATCTATACTTATATCACTATTGTCAGAAAGGATGCATGAAATAATATTAATTTTTTTAAACTTATCTAGACTCGATTTGTGACCTTAGATGTGACAAATCCTGGAGATTATTCCATATGCACTTGAATAAAAAATAGTGACATTTATTATTTTTGAATGAAATGCCCTGTAGGTATCAAGTAAATCCAACTGGTCCAATGCATTGCTTAAAGCTATATTTCCTTGTTAATTTCCTGTCTGGAAGATCTCTCCATTAGTGTGAGTGAAATATTAAAATTCCCTTCTATTATTATGTTGCTATCTATTTCCCCTGTAATATCTGTTAGCATTTGCCTTATGTATTGAGGTACTCCTATGTTGGGTACATATATATTTATAATTGTTTATCTTCTTGGATTGACCCCTTCATCATTATGTGGTGTCCTTCCTTATCCCTTGTAAAGTCTTTATTTGAAAATATATTTTGTGTGACATGACTATTGCTATTCCTGATTTCTTTTGATTTATGTTTGCATAGGATATAATTTTCTAGCTCCTCATTTTCAGTCTGTATGTGCCCCTAGGTTTGAGGTGGATCTCATGTAGATAGCATATATAGAGGTCTTACATTTACATCCTTTCAGCCAATCTGTGTCTTTCGGTTGGAGCATTTAGTCCATTTACATATAAGGTAATTATTAATATATATGATCCTCTTTCATTTACTTTATTGTTTTGGGCTTGTTTTTGTAGGCCTTTTCTTTGACATGTGTTTCTGTTTAGAGAAGTTCCTTCAGTATTTGTTGTAAAATTGGTTTGGTGGTGTTGAATTCTCTTAAATTTTGCTTATCTGTAAAAGTTTTGATTTCTCCTTTGAATGTGAATGAGATTCTTGCTGAATAGAGTAATTTTGATTGTAGTTTTTTTTTTTTCCTTTTATCACTTTAACTATATCAGGCCACTCCATTCTGACCAGCAGAGTTTCTGTTGAAAAATAAGCTGTTAGCCTTATGGAGATTCCCTTGTGTGTTATTTGCTGCTTTTCCCTTGTTGATTTAATATCTGCTCTATGTGTTTAGTTTTTGTTAGTTTTTTTTTTTTTTAAACTTTACAATATTGTATTGGTTCTGCCAAATATCGAAATGAATCCGCCACAGGCATACATGTGTTCCCCATCCTGAACCCTCCTCCCTCCTCCCTCCCCATACCATCCCTCTGGGTCGTCCCAGTGCACCAGCCCCAAGCATCCAGTATTGTGCATCGAACCTGGACTGGTGACTCGTTTCATATATGATATGATACATATTTCAATGCCATTCTCCCAAATCATCTCACCCTCTCCCTCTCCCACAGAGTCCAAAAGACTGTTCTATACATTAGTGTCTCTTTTGCTGTCTCGTATACAGGGTTATTGTTATCATCTTTCTAAATTCCATATATATGCGTTAGTATACTGTATTGGTGTTTTTCTTTCTGGCTTACTTCACTTTGTATAATATGCTCCAGTTTCATCCACCTCATTAGAACTGATTCAAATGTATTCTTTTTAATGGCTGAGTAATACTCCATTGTGTATATGTACCATAGCTTTCTTATCCATTCATCTGCTGATGGACATCTAGGTTTGTTTAATATGTGCCTAGCCATGTTTCTCCTTGGGCTTATCATGTATGAGACTCTGAGCTTCCTAGATCAGTGGTTATTTCCTTTCTCATATTGAGGAAGGTTTTGATTATAATATCCTTAAATATTTTCTCATACCCTTTCTTTTGGTCCACTTCTTCTGGGACCTCTATGATTTGAATTTTAGGGGTGCTTAATGTTGCTTCAGAAGTCTCAGACACTGACCTCATTACTTTCATTCTTTTTTTCTTTATTCTGCTCTGCTTTTGTTATTTAAACCATTTTATATTCCAATTCATTTATTCATTCTTTTGCTTCAGTTATTCTGCTATTGTTTTCCTCTAATTTATTTTTTAAATTTTATTTATTTTAGTACCACAAATTTATTTATAAAGACCTTGAGTATATAGAATTTAAGTTTTTGAACACATAGATCCAGCATTACCTAAATGTTCACATTATTATGCTTTACATCTGATTTTTAGAGTTTTAAACAGTTTTTTTTTTTTTTTTTAATCTCCCTGCACTGGAAGAATTGTTAGAAGAAATGTAATTGACTCACATTGAAGTGTATTTAGCCACAAACCTTTACAAACATTCATTTGTTATGTAAGTGTAATTTTACACTTTATTTCTAAAAAGTTGAATCAACCTTGACCCCAAATTATTTTACTTGTGCATCTAAATACCCAACTTCTGCCCCCAAATTATGGTCACATTTGTTAATCTCAACTCTAAGTTAGACTGAAGTGTATTGTTTTCCTCCAGTCTTCCATTTTCCTTAAAGACTTTAGTCCAACTGGATCTGATCAAGAATGAAATTTACATAGTCTAGTTTGCCTTTGTCTGATAAAGTCAAATGTTGCAACTTTGATGACTATTCCTCAAATACCATTATTTTATTTCATGTAACAGATACTTATATATATCCTCCAGAATTTAATTCTTTACTGAGATCTTTTATAGGTTAATAAGTAATAATTTTTTTCTCATTTTCTTGTGATCTTGAACTATTCAACCCATTGATGAGCATTAGTGACACTGGATAGTGTCACTCTGACAGCAATAATCGAGGCACAATTTTCCACTCCATCTGGCAGAGTTACACATGCTGAATTCCTGAAAGGAAAATATTCAGCTTTTTATTAGATTGCCAACCACCCAGTAATTACATAAATTGAGTAATAGACTGTCCTGATAATAGTGGTCATTTCACTCATGAGGGTCCTGTTGATATCCTCAGTCTTTGAACCCCCAAAGACAACAAAGTTAATTTCTGTTCTCAGTCATTTACAAAGGCTTCCCTGTCCTTCACTATCTCCAAGGTTTGTGCTGGATATAGAACTGCCTTATGATCCAACAATCCCACTGCTGGGCATACACACTGAGGAAACCAGAAGGGAAAGAGACACGTGTACCCCAGTGTTCATTGCAGCACTGTTTATAATAGCCAGGACATGGAAGCAACCTAGATGTCCATCAGCAGATGAATGGATAAGAAAGCTGTGGTACATATACACAATGGAGTATTACTCAACCATTAAAAAGAATACATTTGAATCAGTTCTAATGAGGTGGATGAAACTGGAGCCTATTATACAGAGTGAAGTAAGCCAGAAAGAAAAACACCAATACAGTATACTAATGCATACATATGGAATTTAGAAAGATGGTAACAATAACCCTGTATACGAGACAGCAAAAGAGACACTGATGTATAGAACAGTCTTTTGGACTCTGTGGGAGAGGGAGAGGGTGGGATGAGTTGGGGGAATGGCATTGAAACATGTACAATATCATATATGAAATGAGTCGCCAGTCCAGGTTTGATGTACAATATTGAATGCTTGGAGCTGGTGCACTGGGATGAACCAGAGGGATTGTACAGGGAGGGAGGAAGGAGGAGGGTTCAGGATGGGGAACACGTGTATACCTGTGGTGTATTGCAAAACCAATACAATATTGTAAAGTTAAAAAATAAAATAAAAGAATCACCAATATTAAAAAAAAGAAAGAAGAACCTCTTGATGAAAGTGAAAGAAGAGAGTGAAAAGCTGGCTTAAAATTCAGCATTAAAAAAACTAAAATCATGGCATCTGGTCCCATCACTTCATGGCAAATAGAAGGGGAAAAAGTGAAAACAGGGACAAATTTTATTTTCTTGGCTCCAAAATAACTGCAGATGTTGTCTGCAGCCATGAAATTAAAAGAAGCTTGCTTCATGGAATAAAAGCTATGACAAACTTAGATAAAGTATTAAAAACCAGAGACATCACTTTGCCCACAAAGGTCCATACAAAGCTAGTTTTTTGTTTGTTTGTTTTGTCCAGTAGTCATGTATGGATGTGAAAGTTGGACCATAAAGAAGACTGAGTCCCAAAGAATTGATGCTCTTGAACTGTGGTGTTGGAGAAGACTCTTGAGAGTCCCTTGGACAGCAATCCAGTCAATCCTAAAGGACATCAACCCTGGATATTCAGTGGATGGACTGATGCTGAAGCTGAAGCTCCAATACTTGGGCTATGTGACGTGAAGAGTGGACTCAGTGGAAAAGACCCTGGTGCTTGAAAAGTTATAGGCCAGAAGGAGAAAAAGACAACAGAAGATGAGATGGTTGGATGGCATCATTAACTCTAATTAGTTTTTAATCTCAATTATCTTGTTGTTCATTATTAATTGTTTATTACTTAGTGCTTCTAAGTCCTTGGCAAACATTTCTTGTGTCTTCTAGATCCATGCCTCAAGTCTATTTGTCTGTGCCTCCACTTTAATTTCAAGATTTTGAATCATCTTTACTATAATTACTCTCAGTTGTTTTTCAGGCAGACTGCTTAATTCCTCTTCATTTGTTTGGTCTTGTGAGTTTTTATCTTTGTCCTTCTCTGCTGCATGTTTCCCTGTCTTTGTTATTGTTGTTTGTTTAATTAACTCTGTTGGTGGTCTCCTTTCTGAAGGCTAGAAGTTCATTGCTCCTATTAATTTTGGTGTCTATCCCTGTGGGTGGGATTGAACCAGTACATAGTGAAGATTTCCTAGTTGGGGGGATTTGTGCCTGTTTTCTGGTGAATGGAGCTGGATTTTGTCTCTCTGAAAGGCAGAGCCTTGTACAGTAGTGTGTTTTGGGGTGTTTAAGGGTTTGGTATGGTTTTGGGAAACATTTATATTAATAGGATGGTTTGTGTTCCTGTTTTGCTAACAGTTTGGCATAAGGTATCTGTCATTGGAGCTTGCAGGCTTTTGGATGGGGCTTGACCTTTGTTTTTTGATGGAGGCCTTTGGTGGGCCTCTCACATATTAACAATCCATGGGGTTGGAAATTCTCTGGTGGTCCAAAGTTCTGGATTTTGGTCTCCCACCTCTGGTTTTCAGTCCCAATCCCTTACTGTAACCCTAGGACATCATAGGCCACACAGTACAGAAGAAAGAACCCCAAGACAAATGATGATACAGCACTCAATAGCCAAGTATATCCAAAGAGACTCATACACTTACAAATAGAAAAGAAGGGAGAAAAATAGAGAGAAAAAAGGGGTAAAAACAAGAGTCAATATAGGAGGATGCAATCAATCCAATAATCAAACCTCTGAATGAAAATTGATACTAAAAATTAGACTTTCAAAAATACAAAATAAAAAACATATATATTGTAAAGTTTAAAAATAAAATAAAATTTAAAAAAATTAAAAAAATAGAAAAAATTTCAATATAACTGAGCAATATTACACAGAAAAAAATAGTGGAAAATAAAATGAATTTATGTAAAAATAGGATGTTTTTAAAAAGGAAGAAGTGAAGTATAAAAATTAAAATTAAAGGGGTAATAAGGAAGAATTTTAGACCAATATGATAAAAGGGGGGCATATATATACACATAGAATGGTAGTGAGAAAATTGTCCATGTGATGCCTCCATTTTCCTACCCCAGTCTATTTGTTTCCTCAGAAAGTCCTCCAATATTTCTAGGATGACCTCTAGACCTGTTGTGGGCAGTGTGTGTCAGCTCAGACTCAGATCTTGCCTTGATCCATCTTTACTTGCTCTCAAACTCTACAGTTGTCTCTAAAGTCCACAGCTTTAGGCTAACTGCTGGATTTAAGCTACTGTACTTGCAACACAAACACATGGTTTTCCTAGTAGTCATGTACAAATGTGAAAGTTAGACCATAAAGAAGGCTGAGCACTGAAGGATTGATGCTTTTGAATTGTGGTGTTGGAGGAGACTCTTGAGAGTCACTTGGGCAGCTAGGAGAGAAAACCAGTCAATCTTAAAGGAAATGGATCCTGAATATTCATTGGAAGGACTGATGGTGAAGCTAAAGCTCCAAATTTTGACCAACTGATGTGAAGAGAAAACAAATTGGAAAAGACCCTGATACTAGGAAAGATTGAGGGCAGGAGGATAAGGAAGCAAAAGAGGATGAAATGATTGGATGGCATCACTGACTCAGTTGATATGACTTTAAACAAAGTCTGGGATATGATGAAGGACAGGGAAGCCTGGTGTGCTTCAGTCCATGGAGTTGCAAAGAGTTGAACAAAACTTAGTGACTGAACGGCAACAAGCTTCAACTGCATGGGTGACTTCCCCTTCTTTCCTTTGTTCATGAAGGCCCTGGTCTTTCCATTTTGGTTTTGGGCCCACCTCTACTTGTTGGTTGCTCTCCTGTTCTCTGTATAGATATGAGGGGGCAAACCTAGCTGCTTATTATGGGCTCATTTTCTCAGTTGCACTGGGGAGGGAGTGGCATGCAGCAGTCACAGCTGGGGTGTGTGCTGAGTTCCCACTCTGTCTGGAACCTGTGAGAAGTCACCACAGTCTGAAAGGCATTGTGCTTTACCACAGGGGAGTAAGCTCCAAGTCTTATGGCACCCTTGGCAGAGACACTTCACTCAGGCTCACAGGAAGATATGGGCAATGACCCATGGCTGCTCACAGATTGGTGGTAACTATCATCCCTGGGACTAAGACCATAGTAGCCCTCTGCATTCCACATCTGTCACTTGAGCTGGCCTCTATATCTCTAGAGCCACAGACAGTGGCTGGTTTGCCCTGTTTTTGTATTTGCTAAGGTGCAGTCATTTGTTCCGTGAGCACACATCATTAGAGATTTTGTGTGTATGTGTGTGTGAGAGTAATCTTTTTCCCCCCTGGCCGGTCCAGGCTTTGTCTTGGACTCTCTCCACTGTGTCACACTAGCCCCCTCAGATTATCTTCACAGCAGTCAACCCCAGTCCTCTCCCTGAGGTTCTACCCCCAAACCCAGAGCTTCAGCACCTAGCCCCCACTCAGTGTGATGGACACAAGTGCATGAGCCACTTCTCCACTGGGAAATGCCATTTAAAAAGATCTCTGTGGGGAATGTTCTCCATTTCATTTTCAGAGGACCTGCCACTACACTTCCCTCTGAAATCCTGAGGTTCACTCCTTACCTTACATGTGAGGGAGTTCCCTAGTATATGGAAACTTTCCCCCTTCGTGACTGCCTTCCTAGGGTGAAGGTCCCCATCCCCAAATTCTTTGTTTCCATTTTTATCATTATCTTTTGCCCTACCTCATTCTGAGGGGATTGGTTTGCCTTTTTGGAAGTCTGGAGTACTCTGCCAGTGTTCAGAAGATGTTCTGTAGGAGTTTTCCACATGCAAATGAGTTCTTGATGTATTTGTAGGGGAGGGGGAGAAGTGATCTCCTTGTTTTATTCCTCTACCATCTTGAGTGTCTTCAAACTAGTATAACTTTAATTCATGATCCTGAATCACTCTGCAATGAACCCAAGTTTTGTACTTTAATTACTATGACAAGGTATACTCAGTAATGGTGCTACTATTCCTAACAATATAACTTTGACTAAATTTTAGCATCATCTTGTTCTATGTATTCTTTAATTGCTTTTGATGAATATATTTTATTTCTATGTTTAATTTTCCTGCTAGCTTTATACACAGTTGGCCCTCTACTGTTCCTATATATCTGCCTTTAACCAATAAGATTTTTCCTTTCATAATGTTCTGATTTCTAATTTGTCCTTTTCTTTTCTGCTTACAGAAGTTCTTTAACATATCTCATAAGACCAGCCCTGGCTGTCCCACTGGTATTTGTAACCAGGTCCTTGCATGACAGCCTTCATGTTCTAAGGCTATGGGCTTCTTATGGCCCACTGAAAATCAAGAATTTCATAATTCACTATTGATTAAGCATGAGAGAGATAATTAAACAATGAATTAATGCATAAACACATCATTAAGGGAAGTGAATGGATAAATTGACTTGAGGCTTTGAATTAATTCAAATTCAGAGTACACTGAATTTTTCTATAATTTTTCTAAAACTATACTAAAAGTATAGTTTTAATACTTTTTTTTTATCAAGATGGACAAAATGTCATTTCAATCTCCTTTGGAAATTTTCTAATACTAATTTTATATCTTCTTTTTTTTCCTCTTCAATTATATCATATTTTTCTAACTCTATTTCCCACCCATATACCAAAATGTGTATGATTATTGGTAGAATGTTTGGGATTTGTTAGAGGATGTAGATGGGATTTATGTTTCTTTAAAAAGCAAAATATGTATGTATGTGTATATATATAGCAATACATCTCCTAAATATGAATGAGTTCTGTTCTGAGAGTACATATGAGTCCAATTTGTAAATCCAAAAAAGTTAGCTTAGGTACCTAACACAGTCAGCCTAGTGCTGTATTGTCATAGATTTATGGTAGTTTTCACCCAAATAAGACATTAAAAAACATACACACAAAATAAAGAATACATTTTTAATCTTACAGTACCATACCTTGAAAAGTACAGTAAGAGAGTACAACAGGATTTTCCCTTGTTGTTCAGGGGTAAATAATCTGCCTGCAATGCAGGAGATGTAGGTTTGATCCCTGGGTCAAGAAGATCTCCTGGAGAAGGTAATGGCAACCCACTGTAGTATTATTGCCTCAGAAATCCCATGTACTTAGGAGTCTGGCAGGCTGCAGTCCATGGAGTTGAAAAAGAATCTGACACAACTTAGCAATTAAACAGCAACAATGACACAACAGCTTACATACAGGGGCTGGCATCAAGTGAACAGGCAAGAAGAGTTACTGACTGGAGGGGCCAGAGGAGGTAGAAGATGGTAGAGCTGAAGGATCATCAGCAATATGAGAAGGAGGGCAAACTGCAAATTCACTCACATCTGACATTGATTGCACAGAGTCTGGTTCCTTGCCAAATTCAGTTCCATCTGCCCTCTTGGGAAAATGATCCAGTGATTTCTCGGTAGCAGGTTTTGTTTTTTTTTTTTTCTCATCTTAGATGACATGTAGCACTGGATTGCATTCTGAGTGGCTGCTGCGACCTTCATGTACCATTCTATGTTTGGATCCTGTGCCTCAACAACTAACAATGCCTCTTCAAAGAAAGAAAATCCCCTGTCATTTCCTGTATTCTGAATCTCTTCAGTTCTTCAATTACTTCTTCCTCTTGTCTCTATTGATCCATTCTCTGGACTTCAAATTCCATCAGGTCTTCATTAGTAAGTTCCTTGTGTTGCATAGCTATAAACTCAGTGAAGTTGTCTCTTGCAAATCTAGCTCCAGCTAATACACAAAAGCACAACTACTTATAGAGGGTGAACTCATCTGAAAATGTACGCCAGATATATGAATTGACTTATGTGATTAGAAGTGTGACTGTATGTCCACAACCGAAGGTTCATATAAAGGGGAATTATCATATCTGAATTAGTGGAATAAATTCATTCATTGCAAACTCCATGACCTTAACATTTCTGGTCATGAGTATGTAGAATAGGGGTCTCATAATTCACTTAGAATAATTTTAATGTATTCAAGTCAATATTGCAGTGTTTCCATATCACAGCATGGGCAGAAGTGAAGTAATTCTCAACTGTACTATAAGGGATCTAGGCTGATGAGCACTACATCTGTTGGTGGACTCCAGTTCTGATTATTCCCTGCATAGTAGTCAGTGAGGATTTTTCATACTTCAGGTTTTTCTTAGCATTACCCATGTTGTACAGTTCATTTCATTTCAGTTCAGATCAGTCATTCAGTCGTGTCTGACTCCTTGTGACCCCATGGACTGCAGCACTGCAGACCTCTCTGTCCATAAACAACTGCTGGAGTTTACCCAAACTAATATCCATTAAGTTGATGATGCCATCCAACTATCTCATCCCTCTGTTTTCCCCTTCTCCTGCTTTCACTCTTTCCCAAAATCAGAGTCTTTCCCAATGAGTCAGCTCTTTTCATCAGGTAGCCAATGTATTGGAGTTTCAGCTTCAGTATCAGTCCTTCCAACGAACACTCTAGACTGATCTCCTTTAGGATGGACTGGTTGAATTTCCTTGCAGTTCAAGGGACTGTCAAGAGTCTTCTCCAACACCACAGTTCAAAAGCATCAATTCTTCAGCACTCAGTTTTATTTATGGTCAAACTCTCACATCCATACGTGACTACTGGAAAAACCATAGCCTTGACTAGATGCACCTTTGTTGGCAAAGTAATGTCTCTGCTTTTTAATATGTTGTCTAGGTTGGTCATAACTTCCCTTCCAAGGCATAAGTGCCTTTTATTTTCATGGCTGCAATCACCATCTGCAGTGATTTTGGAGCCCCCCAAAATAAGATCTGCACTGTTTCCACTGTTCCCCATCTATTTGTCATGAAGTGATAGAACCAGAGGCCATGATCTTAGTATTTTGAATGTTGAGCTTTAAGCCAACTTTTTCACTCTCGTCTTTCACTATCATCAAGAGGCTCTTCAGTTCTTCTTCACTTTCTGCCATAAGGTTGGTGTCATCTGCATATCTGAGGTTATTGATATTTCTCCCAGCAATCTTGATTCCAGCTTGTGCTTCCTCCAGACCAACGTTCCTCATGATGTACTCTGCGTATAAGTTAAATAAGCAGGGTGACAATATACAGCCTCGATGTACTTCTTTTCCAATTTGGAACTATTCCATTGTTCCATGTCGGGTTCTAACTGTTGCTTCTTGACCTGCATACAGATTTATCAAAAGACCAGTCAGGTGGTCTGGTATTTCCATCTCTTTCACAATTTTCCACAGTTTATTGTGATCCACACAGGCAAAGACTTTGGCATAGTCAATAAAACAAAAGTAGATGTTTTTCTGGAACTCTTATTTTTTCAGTGATCCAGCGGACATTGGCAATTTGACCTCTGGTTCCTCTGCCTTTTCTAAAACCAACTTGAACATCTGGAATTTCATGGTTCACATATTGTTGAAGCCTGGCTTGAAGACTTTTGAACATTACTTTACTAACGTGTGAGATGAGTGCAATTGTGCGGTAGTCTGAGCATTTTTTGGTATTGACTTCCTTTGGAACTGGAATGAAAACTGACTTTTTCCGTTCTGTGGCCACTGCTGAGTTTTCATATTTGTTGGCATGTTGAATGCCACACTTTCACTGCATCATCTTTTAGGATTTGAAATAGCTCAACTGGAATTCCGTCACCTCCACTAGCTTTATCCATAGTGATGCTTCCTAAAGCCCTCTTGACTTCACATTCCAAGGTTTCTGGCTCTAGGTGAGTGATCACACCATTGTGATTATCTAGGTCGTGGAGATATTTTTTGTACAGGTTTTCTGTGTATTATTGCCACCTCTTCTTAATATTTTCTGCTTCTGTCAGGTCCATACCATTTCTGTCCTTTATTGAGCCCAGCTTTGCATGAAATGTTCCCTTGGTGCTGAGAGGGTAACAGGCTGGAAGGCCAGGAGTCTCCAAATGGAGGAAATAGCCTGCAAGTGTCAGACATTTTTATCTCTTAAGCAGCAGGAGGAAACAAACTATTTTTTCCTTCTCTATACAAATTTAAAAAGAGGTTTATCTTAAAAGACTATGTTGCCATAATGACACCTGGTTTCACCTGAAGTTAACTATTCTCAAACCTAGAGATAACCAATGCCTTTTTCTTATGGAAATGTTTGTCTTAAGCTATGCTAATGTACTACACATTTACCCCAAACTCGGTCTTCAAATCAGTTGCTCCTCTTGGCTCAGAACCTACTTGACAAACCAGTATGTTATACTCAGATATTGTTCCCCTAATCTATGTAAATTAAACTATTTGTATGGTGATCTGCCCTTCTTCAAGATTCAAGTTAATCATTTAATGGCCCAGGATGAACCATTTGGTGCCAAGATTATCCCAAAATGCATCTTATGGGTGAGGGCCTGGTGCCATTCTGAGTTTTAAGACATTCCTTTCTTTCATTAACAGACTGCTAGTGACTATATAACATTCAGCTGAAGACTAACAGAGGGGTACTTTTTCTGCCCCCTTCTGATGCCTATGTCAGAAGCTTTCTCTAGCTCCTTTATACTTTAATAAAACTTTATTACACAAAAGCTCTGAGTGATCAAGCCTTATCTCTGGCCCCGGATTGAATTCTTGGGGCCAAGAATCCCAGCGTCTTTGTGTAATTCAACAACAACTTTTCAGCGCTCAGTTTTTTCAGTTCTTGTTCTGATTTTCTTGAAGAGATCTCTGTCCTTTTCATTCTATTGTTTTCCTCTATTTCTTTGCACTGATCACTGAGGAAGGTTTTCTTATCTCTACTTGCTATTCTTTGGATCTCTGCATTCAAATGGGTATATCTTTTCTTTTCTCCTTTGCTTTTTGCTTCCCTTCTTTTCACAGAGGTTAAAGCATCTGCCTCCAGTGCAGGAGACCTGGTTTCGATCCCTGGGTCGGGAAGATCCCCTGGAGAAGAAAATGGCAACACACTCCAGTATTCTTGCCTGGAGAATCTCATGGACAGAGGAGCCTGGTAGGCTACAGTTCATGGGGTCGCAAAGAGTCGCACACGGCTGAGTGACTTCGCTTTCTTTCTTTCACTTTCTTTGTAAGGCCTCCTTAGACAGCCTTTTTGCTTTTTTGTATTTCTGTTGCTTGGGGATGGTCTTGACTCCTTTCTCCTGTACAGTATCATGAACCTCTGTGCATAGTTCATTAGGCACTCTGTCTATCAGATTAGTCCCTTAAATCTATTTCTCACTTCCACTGTATAACTTTAAAGGATTTAATTTAGGTCATCCTTGTATGGTATAGTGGTTTTCCCTACTTTCTTCAATTTAAGTCTGAATGTAGAAATAAGGAGTTCGTGATTTGAGCCACAGTCAGCTCCTGGTCTTGTTTTTGCTGACTGTATATAGCTTCACCTTTGGCTATAAAGAATATAATATTGTTAAATAGCAGAAAAGTCTTTATTTCCAATTTATGAAAAGTATCATGTTTTCCTCTTCCATTCAAAGAGCAAATATTCAACTTAATTCTGCTTCCTGTTAGTCCCAATGTCCACTTAATGTTTTCAGATAAGTTTAACTTTTTAAGATGCTAGTGCATTTAAGTGTTTTGTCTCTTCAGTGATATATTCCATTACTACAAATAACTGAATTTCTTTCTGGGAATTATTGTTCTGGAACCAATTTTGCTTAATTATAATAGTCAATAAGTAAATAAATACTCCCAGAAACAACTAAAACAAGTGTAATTGAAAAATATGTGCAATTTCTTCCAAAATATCCTGATTTGAAATCTGAAGCAGTTTCCATTGCTAAGCATTTTTGATATATATGTAGCAGTGACTATAAAGCAAGCTATGTTAAAATTTGGATTTTAAGTACTTTTATAATGGGTCAAAAAACAAAGAATGCAGACCATAGTGACGGTGAATTATAATGATATAAAAAATGATTCCATATGAATCCATTATTTATCTTGCATTATTTTAGAATCAGTGTATTTCTATGGTCTGTATTAGGATGATTATAATTTAGTTGATTTTTATTTATGTGTTAGGTAAACTATAAAGTGAACACATATTCAACAGTTTCAGAAAATTTAACCACCAAAACTATACTTTCAAAATCAAGAAATACCTTGACACTCTGGGTGTACAACTCAGTTTACTTTAGGTTATTAAGAATCTACAATAAAATATTTTGTTAGTAACATACTAAAACTTTCATTATTTAGAAATTCACATAAAATAATTGATATATTTAATAATTTCACATTAAACAAATCTGCAACAGGATTATACCATGTGAAAAATGTTACTTTCTTACTCAATAATATCTATTAGTAGTTAGATAATAAGACATATTGACCTCTTGTACCCCCTATAATATGCACAAAGAAGGGCTCATCACTTCTTCTTTCTTTCTTTCTTTTTTTTTTTTCTGACAAAATTATAATCTAATCAGAAGGACACATCAGCTAAGCCCACATTGTGAAGGCATTCTGTTAAATTTTTGATGGGTACTCTTCCAAAGTATGAAGGTAATGAAAAACAAGGAAAGACTGGGAAATTGTCATAAATTGAAGGAGACTAAAGAGGTACAATAGCTATATTCAATGTGGTAACATGCAATGGATACTGGAATAAAAAAGAAAAAAAAATATTTGGAAATATCCAAATATAATTTATAATGTAGTTAGTAGCATCATGTACTGTGCTGTGCTTAGTTGTTCTGTCCTGTTTCACACTTTGTGACCCCATGGACTGTAACTCATCAGGCTCCTCTGTCCATGGGGACTCTCCAGGCAAGAATACTGGAGTGGGTTGTCATGCCTTAATCCGAGGTATCTTCCCAACCCAGGGATGGGACATTAATTGTTAGTTTTGACAATTGTATCAGGGGTATGCAAGATGAAAAAAAGAAATGAAGGGCAGAAGCAAGAGAGGAGGCAAGAAGAAAGAAAGAATAAAATAGAGGGCCTAGAGCAAACAGAGACAAAGCAGGGATAGGAGCATACATATATATAATTGTGCTTTACATTTATTAGTGAAGGCAGGCACACACAAAAGAAGCTTAAGGAATGATAATAGCTCAGTTTTTTCAGTTCTTGTAAAACAAGCTATGTCAAACTTAAAAGTGCAAATATACTTTACACATTCACCTAACTTCCCATGAATCTAAAATATTTAAACAATATTTTCTTAGTTTGTATTTTAATATAATAAAACAATTTCCCTCTTTCTCCTCAGTATTTATAGAGTCATAGGAATGATGTATTTATTAGACTTTAAGATATAGCTGTAAATTGAGATAAGTTGCTTCCTAGATACAAATTTATTTTTTTTTCCCCTTCAGGTTCATCATATACTTAATTATGGATTATGTGCTGATAGAATGAATTTACATTGATGGCTTGTCAACATGGTATGCTTAATCTTAGATTTGCTGAAGGAGTCAGACATACTGGTCCTTGAAAACTATCTGAGGTATTCACTGTGAGACATTTACTTAGTAAAACACATCATTGCATTTCCAGATCATCAGGTAACAAATGAAGAAATAATCAACTGTATCTCTACTTTTATCAATTAAGATACATATTAACATTCCCAACTTTCAAAATTTAATGAACACAGCACAAATAATTTTATATGTATGTGGAAAATGAGCTATACATGCTCCTTGGATTTGCAAAATTCATCTAAGTTCCCCTCTGTCTTTTGGCAAAACTTACTTAAATCAAAACTTAAATGGAAAAATATTAATGTAGAAAGGCTCCTTCTGATTTCTAAATTCAGTCATTTTAATCTGTGTGTGTCCAGGTTGTCAAATTTGAAGAATGAAACAAGCAGAGCTGACTTTGTTCCTCACCACTGCTTCAACATAAGAAAACCCAATCCTACATTTTGAAGATATTCACAGATATGATTTGGGAGGAAAACAAACTTTAATGCTTAAGAACAAGTTTGAGAAACAATTCATAAAATCATATAACCTTACTTCCAGGTAGAAAAATAAAAGTTTAAGATGAAAAATGATATACCAAATATTATCTGTTTTGTCAGGGCTAGAACTATGAGGCAAATAAAATTTCTTTGACTCTTGATTTTGCACTCAGTTGTCTTATAAATTCTAGAGTTCATCAGGTACATTTGCCCTTTTAAAAAGTCAGAAACATGTCTCTATAAAGAATCAATGCTGTGAAATTAAATTTAGATGCATGCTCTCCAAAAATTACAACTTTGATACAAGAAGACTAGAACAAAAATATTCTTACATAGAATCTATATTACCGGAAATATGTTTTTGTTGATTACTTTTACTTTTCATAACCTGTTCAGTTCAGTTCAGTTCAGTCCCTCAGTCGTGTCTGACCCTTTGTGACCCCATGAATCGCAGCATGCCAGGCCTCCCTGTCCATCACCAACTCCTGGAGTTCACCCAGACTCACGTCCATTGAGTCAGTGATGCCCATCCAGCCATCTCATCCTCTGTTGTCCCCTTCTCCTCCTGACCCCAATCCCTCCCAGCATCAGAGTCTTTTTCAATGAGTCAACTCTTTGCATGAGGTGGCCAAAGTACTGGAGTTTCAGCATTAGCATCATTCCTTCCAAAGAAATCCCAGGGCTGATCTTCTTCAGAATGGACTGGTTGGATCTCCTTGCAGTCCAAGGGACTCTCAAGAGTCTTCTCCAACACCACAGTTCAAAAGCATCAAGTCTTTGGCACTCAGCCTTCTTCACAGTCCAACTCTCATATCCATACATGACCACAGGAAAAACCATAGCCTTGACTAGACGGACCTTTGTTGGCAAAGTAATGTCTCTGCTTTTGAATATGCTATCTAGGTTGGTCATAACTTTCCTTCCAAGGAGTAAGCATCTTTTAATTTCATGGCTGCAGTCACCATCTGCAGTGATTTTGGAGCCCCCCAAAATAAAGTCTGACACTGTTTCCACTGTTTCCCCATCTATTTCCCATGAAGTGATGGGACCGGATGCCATGATCTTCGTTTTCTGAATGTTGAGCTTTAAGCCAACTTTTTAAGTCTCCTCTTTCACTTTCATCAAGAGGCTTTTTAGTTCCTCTTAACTTTCTGCCAAAAGGGTGGTGTCATCTGCATATCTGAGGTTATTGATATTTCCCCTGGCAATCTTGATTCCAGCCTGTGTTTCTTCCAGTCCAGCGTTTCTCATGATGTACTCTGCATATAAGTTAAATAAGCAGCACGACAATATACAGCCTTGATGTACTCCTTTTCCTAATAGCCTGTAGGAGTCAAAATATTCCTAAGTCGTAGAATAGGATGGTGAATAGGACAGTGAAGATTCATGTGCTTCAGAAGGTGGGGACAGACTAAACTTACATACAGAAATGTAAAACATAGAGTATGAAAAAAATAAAATTAAAAGAGTAGTAACTAATGAGTTAAAAGAGTAGTAACTTAGTAGTAACTAAATAGTAACTTAGTAGTACTACTAAGAGTAGTAACTACAAATACATACAGTAACTAATAAGCAGCAAATGGCTCAGAGTAGATCTGGGCAGAAAGCTAAGAGAAGATAGATAACTGGCTAGTATATTCTTGAGGAAGCCCCTTCTTTCCAAAGGAAAGAACAAAGCAGAAACCAGCTTGGTAGGATTGGACAGAAGTATAGTTAGAACCCTGAAAATAAGAAGAGTTCATGTACATAGAAGATGAGTCAGAGATATTGGCAAGCATCATAGTATGCAGGGTCATAGTGCTTAGGTTTTATTTTAAATTCAGTGAAAATCTATTGGATGATTTTCTGCAAAATGATTGATATAATCTTTTAGATTTTAGAAAAATAATTATAAGATGGAAGGTGGTTACAGTAACCATTCAGTGAGAGTGGATGGTGGTCGGAGGTAAATGGTTGGATAAATAAATAGGAATACAACTGAGAAAATTTTGAGGTAGCACCAAAAAGATGGGTTTTATAAGATATATGACTCTTTGTTTATACTTACTGCATAGGCTAAACTATGTCTCACCTTGCTATTTAGGATAGCAAGATAACACATGGAGAAGGAAATGGCAACCCATGCCAGTACTCTTGCCTGGAAAATTCCATGGGCTACAACCCATGGGATTGCAAAGGGTCAGACACGACTGAGGGACTTTACTTTACTTTCAAGATAACACAAACTTCTAGTCCAATGCTTTAAATATTGAAGAAGATCAATTTACCTTGTCCATCTCTGATTTTTAGTTTTCATTTTGATTAAATGATTTCAATTTACGAATCATCCCATGGGTTTTGAAACTCAGACCGCTAAACAGCTTTGAATATCTGACAGACTTCATGATATTGGTGAAATGGAGATAGCTAACATTTAAGCCAATCCAAACAGCTTAAGGGCTTCCCTTGTGGCTCAGCTGCTAAAGAACTTGCCTGCAATGCAGGAGACCTGAGTTGGCAAGATTCCCTGGAGAAGGGAAAGGCCAGTATTCTGACCTAGAGAACTTCATGAACTGTATAGTCTATGGGATCACAAAGAGTTGGACAGACTGAGTGACTTTCGCTTCACGTCAAACAGCTTAAAATTTCATAACAGCTCCAAATTTATTTTGACCACTGTATTGTCAGAGATTTTTGTAGACCAAATGGAGAAGTGCAATGCATTTCTCCATCTCTAAATCTTGTTGATTTTTTTTTTTTTCTGCCTAGAGGAAAAGTTAAACAAACAACAAACAAAAGTTAGATTTCCCTACCCCCCGTGCACCATTGGGCAAAATGCAGTTACCCAGAGGAAAGTACTAATTTTTTGAATTTTTGGTACATATCAGTTTGCTGCTGCTACTGCGGCTGCTAAGTCGCTTCAGTAGTGTCCGACTCTGTGCGACCCCATAGACGGCAGCCCACCAGGCTCCCCTGTCCCTGGGATTCTCCAGGCAAGAACACTGGAGTGGCTTGCCATTTCCTTCTCCAATGCATGAAAGAGAAAAGTGAAAGTGAAGTCGCTCAGTCGTGTCCGACTCCTAGTGACCCCATGGACTGCAGCCTACCAGGCTCCTCCATCCATGGGATTTTCCAGGCAAGACTGGGGTAGGGTGCCATTGCCTTCTTCACATATCAGTTTACTTCTTGCCAATTTCTCATCGGAATTCAGTTCCTGGAACATTTCATATACTCAAAATTTATGGAAGAAGTTAGATGAGTAAATGGCCATCTTCCTCATGCTCATCATGAAGAAAAGATAGTTACCCTAAGGTTAACTTTATTAGGGTTAGACTTTAGCCCACAGAATTAAGCAGTGAAATATAAAATTTACAGAAGTGGAAATCTGGCACTAAATTAATTTTGAAAAAGAAATTGGTTTGCATTGTCTCTTTGAATTTAATATACAAAATTAAACAATAAAAGAGAAAATATGCAGAACTAGAGTCTGTATGCTAAGTATGTCTCAGTGTTTGCCCCTTATTTCAAAGAAACATCTGTATGGGATATTGGAGAGTACAAAATGGACTGCCCCACTGTTTCATTTTAAGAGTACATTTATTGTGCAAGAAATGGTTGACTTCAGTAAAACTTTCACTTTTAGATATTTCACAATTCAGGATGCAAGAAGATTTGGCCAGGGTCCCTGAGTTACTTCCATGAGTCCATTGTTACACTCTAAGGTTTTACTCAAAAAAGAAAAAAAAAAAAAAAAGAGGCACTGCCTTGCCTTTAATTAGAGTGTATGAAATCTCTTGCATTTTACTATACTGAAGTATAGCAGCACACCAATAACTTGCTAGCATAATATTGAACTTACAGTCGCTAATATGTTCCAAATGCCATCTGAGAAGAAAATAGAGTTTCTTTGCATATTCTGAAATTTCATCTGGACTAAATCAGAGAACTGTATGTGTGAAAAATCTATGCTTTATTGGTTGGATATTGGATGATCTTTATCAAACTGTGTTTTAGAAAGTTGTCTCAGATATGAGAAAAGCAGAGTTTTTACCTCTTTCCTTGCTTACCCTTTGAGCAAACAGATTTGCTGGATGGAGCTAATAAAGTGTGGAAATTATAATGATTGAAATCATTAATATTAGCAAGAAAAAAAGTCTATTTCTCTAGTACATGATTTTTCAATAAAAGTGACATTGTCCCCAAAAGTGTTGAACATTGATTGGTTCTGGAAGAGAAGAGGGAAAACAAAACTTGCTACTATATGCATAAATCAGAAATATACATACAGTGCACTAGGTCATTTTAGTTGTATCTGACTCTTTCTGACCTTATGAATCATAGCCTGCCAGGCTCCTCTGTCCATTGGATTTTCTAGGCAAGAATATTGGGCTGGGTGGCCATTTCCTCCTCCAGGAGTTCGTCCCAATTCAGGGATCAAAACTGTGTCTGTTAAGTCTCCTGCATTGGTTGGGGAGCTCTTTATCCCCTAGCACCAACTAGAAGTCAATGTATGGAGTACATAAATAGATACACACTATATCTGTGTTATTAAAAATTCAGAGAAGCGCCAATTAAAAAAGAAAAAAAGAAAATTTAGAAAATGTGCAATTCCGTCCTTAAAGCGTTAATAATCAGAGAGGTGAGAAACATTGTTCTAACAGATACTTAAACTCAAGCAAACTAAACATAACCTAAGTTCTTGAGGAGTATTCACCCCAGATATTGGAGGTCAAATCATATGTATTATAATAAGAAATCTCCTTGTATTTTCTAGATGAGAAATTTTGAGAGAATCTATTTATTACATTATATAGTGTCTTCATGTTTAGGAAATTTGAATAAAATATCACTTTGCCTCAGTCGGGAATAATTATTCTCTTGAGCATCTGTTTTATTGTCTTATGAGACTTATGAAATCTACAACTTTATTTCCCTCCTCAGAAGGTTAACAGTAAGCATAATGGGAAAAAAAAAAAAAAACACCCAAATATAAATAAATATTATAAAGTGCTTAAAAGCATGTATTTGAATTAGTCTAATTTTGGTAGACACATCTTGGTTTTGTGCATGTTTTTCTTTCTCACTATTTTAGCTGATTGTTAAGATTGTTGGATCTCAAATGAATCATTTTATGATTTAAGCTACCTACAGTCAATTTTGTAATAGGGAAGAGATATCATTTTTACTTTTATTTATTTATTTACTTCAGAGCTTGCAAATTTATTGTGGACTCTTATGGAATTAAAATTCCAAGTCAGTAAACTCACTGTTGTATTTAGTCAATTAATAATGGTTTTCTTATTCAAGGGTGAATGTCACCGTTTGTGATTGTTCAGAATATACTCTGAGTATGTGTGCATTAATGAATCATACAGCCCAATGCTTAAGAGAAAGGAGTAGAAAGAAATGAAGGAGATTTATATTTCTCACCCATTTCTTTGTTACAGAACACAGACTAACAAACAAAATAAGTAGTTTCCATATAATGCAAACTCAAAATGGTTTGTAGAGCTGTAATTTCAACTCCATTAGGAGAAAATCCTGTTGGCTTGAGAATAAAGACTTTTTGACACAAAGACCTCTGTGTAAAGAGATTTCTGTTCCTCAAATGTTTAAAGTTAAAATAACCTAGATATGAAATAGAACCTTGTGGGCTTCTGCCCATGGCTACTTCTGCTTGTGCAATAAAGCAGTCGTCTTTGAACAATTTCTCATTATCATAATATACTAACTTCTTAAACACATGCCTTGATAAGTGGAGGGCTGTGAATGGAATGAAAAGGATGACAGAAGCTGTTTAAATTTTGGAAATAGTAAATAAAAATGAGAGATCTTCAGTATGACTATAGGTAGATTAGATTGAAGCTTAGCAAAGAAACAAGGTTGATATTATAGGGGCTAAGCTGCCCCCTGCCTTCAACTAAGCCACTATTTGGCTATATATTTCTATGAACTGTAAATCCAGATGATTGTGTTTTATTTGCTTGATTGATTGTTTCCATATTTTTTTAAAAAGTTCTAAAACTCTTTTTTTTTCTTTTTTTCTTTTATTTTTTAAATTTATTTTAATTGGAGGCTAATTACTTTACAATTGTGTGTTATTAAAATGGTATTCTATTATAAAGTATCCCATTTAACAAAATTAAAATTCTCAAAAGAAATTTGCCATTAGCAATAGTTGCTAATTTATATAGCTATTTTTCGGTTATAAACTATTTAGTTAATCAGTAGTGTTCTTTACAGTGGTGAACACTGCTGCTGCTAAATCACTTCAGTCGTGTCCAACTCTGTGCGACCCCATAGACAGCAGCCCACCAGGCTCCCCTGTCCCTGAGATTGTCCAGGCAAGAACACTGGAGTGGCTTGCCATTTCCTTCTCCAAAGCATGAAAGTGAAAAGTGAAAGTAAAGTCGACCAGTTGTGTCCAACTCTTCCCGACCCCATGGACTGCAGCCTACCAGGTTCCTCCATCCATGGGATTTTCTAGGCAAGAGTACTGGAGTGGGGTGCCATTGCCTTCTCCGAGTGGTGAACACTACATGTAGTCAAACTTAAACCACATCATCCTTACAATCTAGTCAGAGTTTGAAAGAAATATGTTCAGTAATTTGAATTCATACTAGGTGCTTAATCACATGACTCTCACAAATCCTTTATTAAAGCAGGAATCAAATAGCCAAGCTTAAGGAAAGGGATATATCAGAGTTTAGCTCAAATTGTATAATATCTATGATATATGTTAGTTTTTTCTAAGCTATTATAAACCTCAGAGTGGCATTTTACTGTAATTATGAAACTCAGTGTAGTATCACGTTGATGTCATCTTTGGAATAGCTTTTAATATATGTCAATATATGTTAATATATATTAATTAATAATATATGTTTTAATATATATTTCAAGGTAGTCAACTTACTGAAGTGATTCCCTACACTGTAACTTCCCATGTAGCACTGATGGTAAGTTTTACCTCCAATTTTCTAGTAAAGTGCCATGTCTCTTTAAGCCTTGAAAATATCATTCTAACAGTTCTCCAACATTTGAATATTTAAATAAAATCTACAGTTTTATTCATCGAATCTACCTTTCCTCTCATGCTAAGTTATAAAAAGTTTTGATAGCACCTGTTCTTATTTTATAACTCAAATAAAGACTACTTTGCTATAAAGCCACCTAAAATGTTACCTGGATAGTAACTTTTATTCTAAATATCACAACCATGAAAAAGCAGTGATTTTTTTCACTTACAAATATAGTATAAAAAGGAAATAATTAAAACAGCAAACATCTAAGGGTGACTTCTTTGAGTGAAACGTTTTTTAGGCATTACTGTTGAACTCATAAGTGGTATAGAATGAGAAATACAGCCTTATATAAAATTAAAAAGGTTTGATGCTATGGTACAGATTTTCATATATTTTTCTACAGATTTTCATAAGTAGATAGACACATCTTTAGATAACTGGAATCTGACTTTTATACATATATAGTAAAATATTCTCAATACAATTTCATTTTTCAATTTATATAGAAGAACAAAGGATTCCTAAGCCTCTGTCTCTACCTACATCTTATTATAGGGACTATGTAAATATTAAATAAGATCACAGTGTGTCAGTTTGCTTCCTTCACTATATTAACATTCATTTACTCAAGAAGCATCTGTTGGAATTATAATCTGTAACTTGTGCACTAATAAGAATGGTGCCTAAGATTTTTTTTTCTTAGTTCTGAAAAAAGGATAGTTTCTTAAAATCTGACTAGATCATTTTATTATTCTTCATTATCAAATTTTATGTTGAGATAAACATGCAACTTTGCATTATTGAGTCAAAATCAAACAATATTCTTTCACTTGCCATAGGCCATTCCTGGCAGTGATTTGAGTGCTACCATCAGATGTATGTTATGAATAAAACCCTGTGCTAAGAACTGTGAATACAAAGTTAATACCATTTGCAAATAATAAGCTATAAGGGAAATGAATAAATTGAGTACTCTGATGAGCTTTCAGAGATTAATGTATAAGAGGAGAAAAAAATGCAATTTAAGTTGAAAATTTGTAGGACAATAAGGGAAAATGCATTCCAGTTGGAGTTAGAATATTAGTCATAAAAGTAAGTGGATTGTAGAACAATTCATAATAGTTCTTATGTGTGTGTGTACACATGTGTGTGTCCATGTGCATACAAAGATGGAACGTCTAAGCTCAGGTATGCTTGATTTATCTGAATCCTTGCTTGAGAAAACCAAGACTAGTAAAATATATATTCACACTCTTGTCAATCCCTATGAATACATTAGAGGGAGACTGAACTCCGCAATATCAATTAAGGGAGAATGCTGATACTTTATCCTATTTATCTCTTTAAGTTTAGGCTGACATGTATGCATAATTCTATAATACTACTTGTATAAACATTTTATATATCCTAAAATTATCAAATCTAATCTTACCAGAAACTTAGATGAGGAAAACATACATTCTTATGGTTGCTTAGCATGACCTTGAATCTATATTAAGTGCTCCTTATGAATTACAGACTTTTCCTACATAGCTTAATTTATAGATCTCATTCAGGTTTCAACTAACTTGTTCTACCAAATTTATATAATTAATTGACTTTCTTGTTCAGCAAAGAAATTGGATTCTTAGTATAAGAGCAAGTCAAATAAGTCTGTGTGTGTGTGTGTGTGTGTGTGTGTGTGTGTGTGTGTGTATAATTCAGGATCTGTAGAGCAGCCAAATAGAAATAGAAGCCTTACATCAGTTTCTATAATTTGAAATGGTGTTTTCTCACATTTTCTGTATTTAAGGACTTCTGAGACCCAGAATCTTTCCACTGAAATGGAGATTGATCTCACTGAGAATGGATACTGCAAAACTATCTCAAAGAACACATGAGATATGCACCCATTTATTTTATTTTATTTTTTTTAATAACAGTTATTTACCAAATGCATTGTACTCTAGAGAAAAAGCTACATCCAGGCATTCTGAGGGCTGTTACAAACATAGCTTTGCTTACCTGATACTTCCACATAGCCACTTGGTTAGAATATAAGCTTAGTGAGACTAAATGCTGGCCCTGGTCTCTTTGTGGTTGTACTCCTTGTCAGTTCCCTGAACCTCAGTTGGAATGAGATGCGTGGCAGCTGGCAAAGACCACACAATGGCTCTCTGACCTGTAAATAATTTGCATTATGAGGAAAAGGCCAAGTAAAAACCCTTCTCTGTCCCCAGCCAAGATTATAAATTGCAAACAGTACAACATCCCTGTTTAGAATTATATACATAAACACTTTCTTCAAAGATAAAGGGCATAGCAGATATGATTCCATCATTTCCACAGTTAATTCAAATGTATAATCTCTGTACAATCCAATGGATTGTGATGAATGAGATGTGCTCCTTAAACTTGTGCCTGTGAGTCATCCTTAGTGAAACAGATCAAGTGTTCTGGCGTTTAGTATGCAGCTATTGAAGCAGAAAATGTGTTTTGTTTTTGTTTTTGTTTTTTTTCAATCTCTATCATTAAAGATTAAACACAATTCACTTTTGTGTGGGATAAACTGCAGTGTACACTCAAGATCATGGTGACTTCTCTGTTCTCTGACATAATATAGTCCCAGGCATGTTGATAGTAGTATTTCTTAGGCTTTTTCATTGTTCCTAATTGATGATACAATGTGATTCATTGCTGGAGCATAAGAAATGGTGTAATGGATTGAATGCCCTCAGCAATATGTGCCTGCTAACAGCATCAAAGATGAACCTTCAGTGATAAATATGGAATATACATCTGTAGCAACAAGAACAGGCAAAGGTACCCTGCTGCCAAAGCCTTTGATTACTCAGGAGAGAGGGGCTGGGGCACCCAGTGATGAGCATTCTCCATCAGGTGAAGGGAACTGGTGAAGGAAGCAAATAAAAGAGATAAAAACAGTTGTTATCCAAGGAGACTGGTTCAATAAACCTGAATAATTAGTAGGAATTGTGGCTCAATGCTTCAAAATTTCCTGCATTGTGGATTTAATTTGGAGCACAAGAAAATCTGAGTGACAAAAGGGATGCATTGTAGTTGATGATTTTGGCTGCCCAGAATCACGTACTTTGACTACTACTAACTGTCCTTCAATGCATTTCAGTGCATGTGAGCAGGAACCAAAACTGGTGATGCCTCACTTTAGTATTCTCCAAAGATTCAGTAAATCTTGAAGGCAAAAGCCATCTGTTACCGGTAAGAATCTTCATTCTTCTCTAGTAATTGTCCAATGGTGGGGATGAAAACCACTTCCATCTTTGCAAAAGATAATTATAGAAACCATTCCAGAATGGAAATTGTGACTTTTTTCTACAGAAGCAATCACTCTGGCTTTTTCTCTTTTCTTATTCACTATTCCTGTCACCTTGTTTCTGTGGCCCAGGATCTCCTTCCAAACATGCTTCTTGAATCAAAATGCTGTTTCCATCTTTCCCTTGAGTCTGCTAACTTTATAACAAAGATTTTTATTTTAATACTATTTAACATTCTAATAATTAGCTAGTATTGCTGTATAATGATCAATTTTACTATATTTTCTTTCTTTTGTAGAGTTTCCTAAAAGATGCTTGATTTCATAATTTTTAACAGTTTGTTCCATTTGTATTTTAAATTACATAATTTGGCTGCAGTACAAAGAGTAAAGTAAATGAGAAAAAAGTGAAGGGCAGAAAAGCAAAGACTGTTACTGAAGTAGTTAGGAAGAAACATGGAGCATAAGATGCACATAAAAGTGGTGCAGGGAGGAGGAAGGTCTAGCTTCTAATACATGTCAGAGTTAGAATTTTTAAGATTTAGCTGTGGATTAAAAGTTCTGTCCAGTTCAGTCGCTCAGTCGTGTCCGACTCTTTGCGACCCCATGAATCGCAGCACGCCAGGCCTCCCTGTCCATCACTAACTCCCGGAGTTCACTGAGACTCACGTCCATTGAGTCAGTGATGCCATCCAGCCATCTCATCCTCTGTCGTCCCCTTCTCCAATGAGTCAACTCTTCGCTTGAGGTGGCCAAAGTACTGGAGTTTCAGCTTTAGCATCATTCCCTCCAAAGAAATCCCAGGGCTGATCTCCTTCAGAATGGACTGGTTGGATCTCCTTGCAGTCCAAGGGACCCACAAGAGTCTTCTCCGACACCACAGTTCAAAAGCATCAATTCTTCGGTGCTCAGCTTTCTTCACAGTCCAACTCTCACATCCATACATGACCACAGGAAAAACCATAGCCTTGACTAGATGGACCTTCGTTGGCAAAGTAATGTCTCTGCTTTTCAATATGCTATCTAGGTTGGACATAACTTTTCTTCCAAGGAGTAAGCATCTTTTAATTTCATGGCTGCAGTCACCATCTGTAGTGATTTTGGAGCCCCAAAAATAAAGTCTGACACTGTTTCCACTGTTTCCTGGTCTATTTCCCATGAAGTGATGGGAACAGATGCCATAATCTTTGTTTTCTGAATGGATTAAATGTTACTTGTAAGGAAAATAGGATTTTTTTTTTTTTTTTGCACTAAACCGAAAGTCCACATTTTTCCAATAACATTTCTTAAAATAAGTACAAAATATTCATTATGAGATTAAAAATTGTTTCTTATTAATGGTTAAGAAAATAATTTCCAAAAATAGAAATGTATAATTTATTTTTCTTTCTTTCTTTTTTTTTTTGGATAGAGAACTGAGAAAGCAGAAAAGAAATAGTAAACTTATATGACTTTTTTTTTTTTTTTTAACAAAGGGAGAATGGTTTTCAAGAGGAAGATCTTATTTTTCCAGTCACAAATAAAGCCTTAGGCTGAAAAGAGCTTAAAGAAAAGAAATAGAATATTAGGAGAAAAATAAGTTTATTAAGCACTAAAATTCAGTTCAAAGACAGCAAGTTTGGTAAAAATCCATATTTGAAAATTTAAGCATATAGGAAGATATTTTCTTACAACACATCTTATTTTTTCAAATTTAGAATATTAGATTAACTTAAGAAACTGCTTGCAATTAGCTAATTAGAATTAATATTTCATTTTATTTTAAAATATAGTAATTGAAAAATACAAAATCATAACAAACGTAATAAATATGGGAGCTGATTAGCACCAATTGAGTTCTTATTATATGTTAAGCCTTTTTTCATAACTTAATAGGTATTAATTGAATTCTTCCCCAATTATCTGAATGAAATATCATTTTCACTTGATATATAAAGAATCTAAGGTAAAGAGTGATTAAGTAACTTCAAGGGCTTCAAAACAAAAAGTGGTAAAAGTGAATATTGAAACAGAGAAGCCTATATTCAGAGTCCAAATTCTTAACAAACAAAACTATGTATTCTCATTAATTTGAATTTTAAAAAAATCATTACTGGAAATTACTTTATTCCTTCCAATATTAGATGCCAACTTGTTCACACTTTAACATTTCTTAAATCAGTATATGTATTTAAGTGGATATGTGCAGTTAATGTGGAGAAGGCAATGGCAACCCACTCCAGTGCTCTTGCCCAGAGACTCCCATGGACAGAGGAGCTTAGGCTGCAGTCCATGGGGTCTCGAAGAGTTGGACACGACTGAGCAACTTCACTTTCACTTTTCACTTCCATGCATTGGAGAAGGAAATGGCAGCCCACTCCAGCGTTCTTGCCTGGAGAATCCCAGGGACAGGGGAGTCTTGTGGGCTGGCGTCTACAGGGTCACACTGAGTTGGACACGACTGAAGCTACTTAGCAGCAGCAGCAGTGCATTTAATGTAGCCTTTCTTTTATTGAAGAGCTAAATCAAATTCGAAGTACATCTAACAGTCGTTTGCATTTTACAATTAAGAACCTATGAAAACTTATTTCTCCACTTGGCTAAAGGGAACCAATTAGCCTTGTTTAACTCAATGAAACAATGAGCCATGCTATGTAGGGCCACCTAAGACAGGCAGGTTAAAGAGGACAGTTACGATAAAATATGGTCCACTAGAGAAGGGAATGGAGAAGGCAATGACAACCCACCCCAGTACTCTTGCCTGGAAAATCCCAGGGATGGGGAGCCTGGTGGGCTGCCATGTCTGGGATTGCACAGAGTCGGACATGGCTGAAGTGACTTAGCAGCAGTAGCAGAGAAGGGAATGGAAAATCACTTCAGTATTCCTGCCTTGAGAACTCCATGAAAAGTATGAAAAGTTAAAAAAATATGAGACTGGAAGATGAGCTCCCCCCTAACCCCTGCCCCAGGTCAGTAGGTTTCCAATATGCTACTGGTAAAGAGCAGATAAGTAGCTCCAGAAAGAATGAAGAGGCTGAGTCAAGGTCGAAATGAAGCCCAACTCTTAATGATGGTGAAAATTAAATCTGATGCTATGAAGAACAATAAGAACATAGAATGTTAAGCTCATGAATCAAGGTAAATTAAGTTCAGTTCATGCCGGGAGCCGAAATATTGCATATTGAGTGCATATTGCATATTGAGTGCAGCACTTTCCACAGCATCATGTTTCAGGATCTGGAATAGCTCAATTAGAATTCTATCACTGCCGGGAGCCAGCGTGAGGAGCTCCACCCATGACAAAGGTCATGAGGAAGGAGGCTCGGCATACGCAAAGGCGGGATCGAGCCTCAGGAGTCCCCCTGGAAATTCTAGAGCATCTACCCCCAAAACCAGAATCTGCATACTTTCTGCTTTGTGCTTTCACCTACACCTCTGACTTTACGGGGGGCTGTCCCCCACTACCTCTCTCTGAAAAAAAGAGTTAGCTTACAGCTCCAGTTAGTAATTCCTGGGTGTGACAGTGTTTCAACCTACAAACTCTTTTGGAAGTCCTCTAGCCTGCCTGAATAGGTTTTTCTGGCCACATGTGATTGCTCAGAGCCTCCCAACTGTGAGAGGCATGAGATGTTCTAAACTGTCTAAATACAGATTCCTTTGAGCAGTTAAAAGATTGATTAGAAATTGTATTGGTGAAGGGATTTTCACTTGTTGGGCCAATGTTTGCTGCTAAGTTTCCATATCCCTTACCTGCTGTGTCCCTGGCAGTGTATTGATTAATATAATTGGTGTAAGTAGTAGCTTTAATGTTTGTAACCTGGGACCCTTGAGTTAATTCTTTTTCTTGTTATAGCCCACCACACCTTTGCTCTGTAGGAATGCAACTTTATCTAATGCTTTTGGAGGGTGGCTCCTGACCAATCACCTTTAGAGAAAAATAAGTTTTCTGAAGAAAGGGTCTTAAAATGTTAACAGGCCTCTGGGCCAGACGATGACGCAAATCACCTAAGCTTTTGCATATGATAAGTTTGCAGGAAGAAAGCCTGGCTTGCTGCATGACTCTACCCCTTCCCCCATTATCCTCTATGCATAACTTAAGGTATAAAAACTACTTTGGAAAATAAAGTGCGGGCCTTGTTCACCGAAACTTGGTCTCCTCATGTCGCTCTCTCTCCCAAATTCTGGCTGAGTCTCCATCTGGAGCGCAGAACCCGCCATGCTTGCTAATTATGCCTGAGCTTGTAAGATCCGACGGGGGAGGCCTCAGTGTCTCCTCTCCTTCAGGAGAATGGAAGGACGCCTGCGGCCTACGTAAGTGGTGCAAACTTCTTGTCTTGAAGTTTTATTGGTCTCCCGCGTAAACCAAGCTACTCAGCCTCTTTTCTCCACTGAATTTCCTCACTGAGCTATCCTCATTCTATTACTCTTTATATCTTTGATAAATATTTAAATAAATAGGTCGCCTATGCCATCTCTCCTTCGAATACCCTGGATCAGCCGGGGCTGGACCCCGGCAGGTGGCGCCCAAACAGGGACTTCTGAAAGTTCAGTTCAGTTGCTCAGTTGTGTCTGACTCTTTGCGACTCCATGGACTGCAGCACACCAGGCTTCCCTGTCCTTCACTAATTCTCGGAGTTTGCTCAAACTCATGTCTGTCAAGTCTGGGATGCCATACAACCACCTAATCCTCTGTTGTCCCCTTCTCCTCCTGCCTTCTACTTTTTGTAGTGTCAGGGTCTTTTCCAATGAGTCAGTTCTCCCCACCAGGTGCCCAAAGTATTGCAGCTGCAGCTTCAGCATCAATCCTTCCAATGAATATTTAGGACTGACTTCCTTTAGGATTGACTGATTTGATCTCCCTGCAGGCCAAGGGATTCTCAAGAGGCTTCTCCAACACCACAGTTGAAAAGCATCAGTTCTTCAGGGCTTGGCTTTCTTTGTAGTCCAACTCTCACATCCATACATGACTGCTGGAAGAAAACGTAGCTTTGACTAGATAGAACTTGGTTGGCAAAACTGTGTCTCTGCTTTTTAATATGCTGTTTGGTTATAGCTTTTCTTCCAAGGAGCAAATGTCTTTTAATTTCATGGTTGCAGTCACCATCTGCAGTGATTTTGGAGCCTCCCAAAATAAAATCTCCCACTGTTTTGATTGTTTCCCCATCTATTTGCCATGAAGTGATGGGACTGGATGCCATGATCTTAGTTTTATAAATGTTGAGTTTTAAGCCAACTTTTTCACTCTCCTATTTAACGTTCATAAAGAGGTTCACTATCCTCTTTCATTTTCATAAAGAGGTTATTTAATTCTTCTTTGCTTTCTGCCATAAGGAAGGTGTCATCTGCACATTTGAGGTTATTGATATTTCCCCCAGCTATCTTGATTCCAGCTTGTGCTTCATTCAGCTGGGCATTTCACATGATGTACTCTGTGTATAAGTTAATATATGGGTGACAACATACAGCCTTGACATACACCTTTGCCTATTTGGAACCAGTCTGTTGTTCCATGTCTAGCTCTAACTGTTGATTCCTGACCTGCATACAGATTTCTCAAGAGGCAGGTCAGGTGGTCTGGTATTCCCATCTCTTTAAGAATTTCCACAGTTTGTTGTGATCCACACAGTCAAATATTTGGCATAGTCAATAAAGCACAAGTAGAGGTTTTCTGGAATCTCTTATGATTTTGAGGATCCAGTCAATGTTGGCAATTTGATCTCTGATTCTTCTGCTTTTTCTAAATCCAGCTTGAACATCTGGAAGTCCATCCTTCATGGCTTTGAGAATTTTAAGCATTACTTGGCTAGCATTTGAGATGAGTTCAATCGTGTGGTAGTTTGAACATTCTTTGGCATTGCCTTTCTTTAGGATTGGAATGAAAACTGACCTTTCCCAGTTCTGTGGCCACTGCTGAGTTTTCCAAATTTGCTGGCATATTGAGTGTGCCAATCATCTTTCACAGCATCATCTTTTAGGACACAAAATAGCTTAACCAGAATTCCATCACCTCCACTATCTTTGTTCATAATGATGGTTTCTAAGGTCCAGTTGACTTCCCACTCCAGGATGTCTGGCTCTAGGTGAGTGATCACACCATATTGTTCAGTTGGGTCATGAATATCTTTTTTGTACAGTTCTTCTGTGTATTCTTGCCACTTCTTTTTAATATCTTCTGTTTCTGTTAGGTCCTACCATCTCTGTCCTTTATTGAGCCCATCTTTGCATGAAATATTCCTTTGGTATCTCTAATTTTCTTGAAGAGATCTCTAGTCTTTCCTATTCTATTGTTGTCCTCTATTTCTTTGCATTGATCCCTGAGGAAGGCTTTCTTATTTCTCCTTTCTATTCTTTGGAACTCTGCATTCAGATGGGTATATCTTTCCTTTTATCCTTTTCCTTTAGCTTCTCTTCTTTTCATAGCTATTTGTAAGGCCTCCTAAGACCACTATTTTGCCTTTTTGCATTTGTTTTTCTTGAGGATGATCTTGATAATTGCCTCCTGTACAATGTCATGAACTTCCATCCATATTTGTTTAGGCACTCTGTCTAGCAGATTAAATCCCTTGAATATATTTTTCATTTCCACTGTATAATCCTAATGGGATGGTAAATTGGACATGATCAAATAGGGGATGGCAAGAATGACACTTTAGGATTCAATGAACTAAAGTGGACAGGAATGGGTGAATTTAGTTCAGATGACTGATATATCTACTACTGCGGGCAAGAATCCCCAAGAAATCAAGTAGCTCTCATAGTCAACAAAAAGTGTGAAATTCAATACTTTGGTGCAACCTCAAAGATAATAGAACGATCTTGATCTGTTTCCAAGGCAAGAAATTCAACATCAGATCAATCCATGCCTATTCCCCAAATAGGGCTTCCCTGTAGCTCAAATGGTAAAGAATCTGCCTGCAATGCAGGAGACCCAGGTTTGATCCCTGGGTCAGGAAGATCCTTTGGAGAAGGGAATGAGAATCTACTCCATTGCTCTTGCCTGGAGAATCCCGTGGACAGAGGAGCCTGGTGGTCTCCAGTCTGTGGGATTGCAGAGAGTCGGACATGACTGAGCAATTAACAGTACTATTCCCCAAATACTAATGCCAAAGAAATTGAGGTTGTCTGGTTCCATGGAGACCTCCAAGACCTTCTAACAATAAAAAAGTCCTTTTCATCATAGGAAATTGGAATGAAAAATAGAAAGTCAAGAGATACATGAAGTAACAGGCAAATTTGGCATTGGAGTACAAAATAATGCAGGGCAAAGGCTGACAAAATTTTGCCAATAGAGCACACTGGCCATAATAAACACCTTCTTCCAACAACACAAGTGATGACTCCACACATTGATATCACCAGATGGAAAATACCAAAATCAGATTGATTATATCCTTTGCAGTTGAAGATGAGAAAACTCTATACAGTCAGCAAAAATAATTCCTGGAGCTGACAGCGGCTTATATCATGAGTTCCTTATTGTAAGATTCAGACATAAACTGAAGAAAGTAGGGAAAAACACCAGCCCATTCAGGTATGATCTGTGTCAATTAATTTATCATGCAGTAGAAGTAGTATATAGATTCACGGGATTAGATCTGATAGACAGAATGCTTGAAGATAGACAGAGATTCATAACATTGTACAGGAGTCAGTGACCTAAACCATCCCCAAGAAAAGAAATGCAAAAAGGCAAAATGGTTGTCTGAAGAAGACTTACAAATGGCTGAGAAAAGAAAAGAAACAAAAAGCAAAAGCTAAAGGAAAGATTTATTCAAATGAATGAAGAGTTCCAAAGAATAGCAAGGAGAGATAAGAAAACCTTAGGCAAACAATACAAAGAAATAGAGTTAAAAAATAGAATGAGGAAAACTAGAGATCTCTTTGAGAAAATTAAAGATATCAAAGGAAGATTTCAGGCAAAATGGGCACAATAAAGGACAGTAATTGTAAGGTCCTAACAAAAGCAGAGAAATTTAGAAGACATGGCAAGAACACACAGAAGATCTGTACAAAAAAGGTCTTAATGATCTGGATAACCACAGTAATGTGGTCATTCACCTCGAGCCAGACATCCTGGTGTGTGAAGTCAAGTGGATCTTATGTAGCATTACTACAAACAAAGCTATTGGAGGTGATGGAATTCCGGCTGACTTATTTTAAATCCTAAAATATGATGCTGTGAAATGATGTACTCAATATGTCAGCAAATTTGGAAAACTCAACAGTGGCCACAGGATTGGAAAAAATCAGTTTTCATTCCAATCCCAAAGAAAAGGAATGCTAAAAAATGTTCAAACTACCATACAACTGCACTCATTTCCCATGATAGTAAGATAATATTCAAAATCCTTCAAGTTAAGTTTCAGCAGTACATGAACAGAGAACTTCTGGATGTACAAGCTGGATTTAGAAAAGGCAGAGGAACCATAGATCAAATTGCCAACATCTGCTGGATCATCAAAAAAGCAAAAGAATTCCAGAATACCTCTATTTCTGATTCATTGACTATACTAAAGCCTTTGACTGTATGGATCACATACAAACTATGGAAATTTTTCTGAAGAGATGGGAATACCAGATCACCTTACCTGTCGCCTGAGAAACCTGTGTGCAGGTCCAGTAGCAGCAGTTAGAAAAGGACAAGGAACAACAGACTGGTTCAAGATTGGGAAAAGAGTATGTCAAGGCTATATATCGTACCTCTGCTTATTTAATTTAAAAGCAGAGGATGTTTTGTGAGATGCCAGACTGGATGAATAAAAAGGTAGACTCAAGATTGCTGGGAGATATATCAACAACTTCAGATATGCAGATGATACCACAATGATTTTGATATTTGGCAAAACTAATACAATATTGTAAAGTTTAAAAATAAAATAAAATTAAAAAAAATAAAGGCAATACAAAAAAAAAAAAAAAGAAAGAAAAAGGGAGTTAAAGAGCCTCTTAATGATGCTGAAAGAGGAGAGTGAAACAGTCTGACATGACTTAGGGACTGAACAACAACAATTATAACTGTACTGAAAAATATTTTCACATAATTTTGTCTAATTCAGGGTTTAATTTTACTACCAACTTTAAAATCAAAAATAAATTATTCCACCTGAAAAAAATTAGAAGTAGATAAATATTTTGATATGTTTTCTATTCTTCAATTTGTGTAACTATTGCTGACATTAAAATTAAAAATGTATTCTATTTAAAATTAAAATTTTGATTACATCTCTGAGTCCTTTTGTTAACTAATAGTTCCATTTTATTTTTCCTTTAATTTGTCTCATAAGCCTTGCAAAAGTTCCAGACTGCACCAGATACTTTTATGCACTAATAATAGCTACCAATAAAATAAATCAGGTCATACATTATAAATTGATTACAAAGTCTTTTTCTGTCTATAAGCTCTTCCAAAGGAAGTCCAGGTAGATCACCATGGAATTCTCTGCTTCTGATTAGATTCCTTGTCAAATGACTCAGAGGACTTAGAGTTTTAACAGAATCAAAATATATTGATTTTTTTAAAAAGAAAAATCTAATCACAAATTTCAAGTATACTGTCACCATAGGAATACTGAATGCGTACATTTGGATGCTGCCCTTGAATTTCATCTGAACAATGGGAATGATAATGACTCTTTGTTTACATTATATACCTGTGAAAACAAATATATGGTATAAATAATTATTATAGAACTTAGAAATCTGGAAGGCAATAAATTGGTATCTACTATAGAAATGTAATGTAGGACTCCATAGTCTCATCTTCTAATAGAATTATTACTTTAAACTATATTTACTAAGTTAAATGTAACTGACTAAGAACCATGTGGATTTGATTTCAGTATTGATCCCAATTAATATTTCAAGAAACAAAAAGAAAGCAAGGATCAGATATTTGTGTATTACTTCTTTAATTTCCAGCCCTTACCCACATTATTAGACAGATAGATGATAGGCAGATAGATAGATGGATATACATAGACAAACTGTGTTTAAGTTAGCCACAAGATTATTGCATACATTCATTGTTTAGTTGTTATGTTACATGGCTACATTTATATTTTCCTGATAATAATTTCATTTAAGACTTCTCAGTTTCTATAGGGCTTTCTCTTTATGTGTTTAGAAGACTTATGGTACATACATCGTACCCCACGGCTTCTATATGCTGCTGTCTCTGCTTTTGCTCATATAACATCACCCTTATCTTCTTCGAGATCACTGTTCTTCCCACCATTGGATCCCCCTTGTGTCCTAAAATTGCATGTACAACTCTATGTATCTTATCTCTTGCAAATGTCCTCAAGCTTGTATCCAGGCTGTAACACATAGGCTCTTACTGCTGCTACTGCTGCTAAGTTGCTTCAGTCATGTCTGACTCTGTGCAACCCCATAGACGGAAGCCCACTAGGTTCCCCCAGCCCTGGGATTCTCCAGGCAAGAACACTGGAGTAGGTTGCCATTTCCTTCTCCAATGCATGAAAGTGAAAAGTGAAAGGGAAGTCGCTCAGTCATGTCCGACTCTTAGCGACCCCATGGACTACAGCCTACCGGGCTCCTCCATCCATGGGATTTTCCAGGCAAGAGTACTGGAGTGGGGTGCCATTGCCTTCTCCACATAGGCTCTTAACTTTAGAGTAATTGCTCTCAAGCTTTCTCTCTTTGCATGAGGGGGAACTAGGACACTACATCTAAAGCTTTGCTGACACAAGCACATGCCCTTTCTACATCACAAAGTACTGCTGGAAAAATTATCCTCTCTTTTACTGCCTTATCCTAAGAACACAGATCAAATACAGATGGTTACTTTATCACATCTTAGTTTCTTCGTTGTTGTGTTTTCCTGCCATGCTCACAGCTGACAGAGATTCATTTACCTCTACCAGGGAACCACACAAAAGCTTTGACAGACCCTGGCTCAGCCACTGAGACCAGGAAACGAACAAACTAGAAAGTAGAACTGGGGTGTCAAGAGTGTGTAACACTGAAGGGAGAAGTTAAAAAGGTGTAAGTAAAAGAATATATACAAAAACTGTAATAACCTGCCATTTGTACACTATGACTAAAAAGCAGAATTAGTCCCAAATCTTTTAAATCTATGATTACTCATACAAAATATAATCTGTGGAAGCTCATATCAAAAGTTCTCTATGTTATAGCTTCACATTATTTTACCAATACTGCAAAAGAGTTATTTTTCATATCATCCTTCTGCTGGAATGAATTGTTTTCTATACACTTATCTTACACCTTACAGCTTCTCTTTGCTCATCTGTTCTTTATGAGGAAATTGCCTGTGTCATCATCCAATCTATGTACCCAGACCACATCTGCTTCTCAATGTGTCTTCAAGGATTCCTCATTCCTGGTCCCAGGGATAGAACTGACCTTTCTTTCAATGCTTATATCCCAATGCACTCTACCCATGTTTCAGTTTGGAGCTTACAGTTTTATGTTGTATTATTCCAAACTTAGTTAATAAGTCTGATGTGTTTATTCCTTTTTTGCCTTTGTTTCCAGTATCTCCTAGCCTAATGTTTTACATAGAATAGTATTTGGGGGAGGAAAAGCTTGACAGAATAGGCATAATAAAATAGTGACTTCAATTTGATGTTACTCAAGTGAAATATTCATTTGCAAGTTGTGAGCTCAAATTATAGCTACTATTTCCTAATCTCAGAGAAGGCAATGGCAACCAACTCCAGTACTCTTGCCTGGAAAACCCCACGGACGGAGGAACCTGGTAGGATGCAGTCCATGTGGTCGCTAACAGTCGGACACGACTGAGAGACTTCACTTTCAAATTTTTTTTTTTCACTTTCAATTTTTACTTTCATGTATTGGAGAAGGAAATGGCAACCTACTCCAGTGTTCTTGCCTGGAGAATCCCAGGGATGGTGGAGCCTGGTGGGCTGTCATCTATGGGGTCGCACAGAGTCAGACAAAACTGAAGAGACTGAGCAGCAGCAGCATTTCCTAATCTTAATAGTTGGCTTTTCAAAACAAGGATAAAAATTATTCATATCATAAGAGACACATAACTTGCTTAAATTGCTGTGGTTCTCTTATAGGAAATTATTGCTCATGTTGCCTATTTAACAATCATTTTAAAATATTCAAAATTTGATAAAGGAATATCTGTGGTATCTCTAAATATGTTCAATAAAAATCAAAATAGAAGTATTTCACTGTTGTATTAAAATTGTGTTGATCTTTTTTATATGTTCTTATAAATATTTGTATAGTATGAGAATGAATATTATATGAAAAGATAATTATTTTACACATATATAGCTAGAGTGTTCACACTCAAACACACAAAAAATTGTGATGCAGCAAAACATGAGTGGGCAAGGAAACTGAAGATGGGATTCATGCTGCAGAAATGCTGACACTTACGTGTGTACAATGAAGGAGGAATAACCAGCAGATTCAATGTCAGTGTTCAAGCACAAATTTCATGTTCAATAGATGGAATGTCCAAAAAGAAACTTCCAGACAATGATGAGTATTCACTTCAGAGAGATCACCAGATATTGTTTGTGCAACATTTATCCACATGGAACAATACTGACATCAATGAAGGAGGGATTGTTAAGTTCTAGCACATAAATTTTATGTGTGTGTATTCAGTCCATCAGTAATGTTTGATCTTGTGACCCTGTGGACTGCAGTCCACCAGGCTCTTCTGTCCATAGGATTTTCCAAGCAAAATTACTGGAATGGGTTGCCATTTTCTATTGCAAGGAATTTTCCCATCTCAGGAGTGAACCCACATTTATTGCATCTGTGGCTTTGGTAGACAGACTCTTAATCACTGAGTCACCTGGGAGGCCAAGTTCATAAATTGACACTCTGAGAAAATGAGGTCTAATTTTGAACTGAATGACTATGGTTTATACCTGAAATTCAACTGGAATACTGTAGTGAAAGCCCAGTTGTATTAATCAGTCAACAAAACAATACAAAACAAATGACTTTAGGAAATGATGCAGTTTAGAAGACATGGAAACATCCTTTTCTTTCACAAGAAAATCAATTTGAAAAACACAATTGAATGAAACCAAATCCATTTCATCCAGGGAGTTTTTACAATGCAAGATTACCTTGCAAACACACACACACAAAGCTATTAAAATTAATAAAGGAATACTGTAAAGTTACAGTACTCAAAAATCAGCTAAATTTCTATAGACTAACAATGGACTATTTAAAAAGGAAATAAGAAAACAATCTCATTTATGGTAGCATCAAAAAATAAAATACCTAAGAAAAAATTTAAACAAGGAGATGAAAGACTTGCACACTGAAAGCTACAAATCACTAATGAAAAATTTTAAAAAATAAACAAATGAATTGAAAGGCATCTCATGTTCATGGATTGGAAGACAGTATTGTTAAAATGCACATACTTCCCAAAGCAATCTAGAGTCAATGCAATCTGGAGTCAATGCAATCTGCCACAAAACCAGATATATAGGCCAATAGAATAGAAAAGAGAGCACAAAAAGAAATCAAAATATATAAATTCAATGGATTGTTGCGAAGAGCACCAATAAAATACAATGGGGAAAGGACAGTCTCTTCAACACATGGTGTTGGAAAACTGGATATCCACATGCAAAATAATAAAAATTAGATATCTAATGTATATCATATGCGAAAGTCATTTAGGATGGATTAAAATATAAGGCTGAAACTGTTAAAATTCTAGAGTATAGAGGAAAAGACAGGTCAAAATTTTCATAACACTGGGCTTAGCAAAGATTTCTTAGCAATCTAAGAAAACACATGCAGCAAAAGCATAATTAGAAGAAAATAGAACTACATTAGACTAGAAATATTCTGCACAGCAAAGACAACAATCAACAGAGGTTAAAAAGCAACTTATAGAATCAGAGAATATATTACAAGTATGTATCTGCTAAGAAAATGCATTATAGACTGAGTGTATCTCCATAAAAGTCATATGTTGAAATTCTACCCTCAGTATGACGGTATTATAAGACAGAGTCTTTAGTAAGCAATGAGGATTAGATGAGCTGATGAAGAAAGGGTCCTCATAAATGGGTTTAATATCCTTGTATATGTTCAGAGAGAGCTTGCTGCTTCTCCCTATTCTCTGCCATGGTTGAAGAGGGCCTTCACCAGAACTAGACCATACTATCATCCTGATCTTAAATGTCTAGGCTTTAGACCTGTGAGAAATAAGTTTATGTGGTTTGTAATTCACCCAGTCTATGCTATTCTGTTACAGCAACCCAAATGGACTAGGAGAGGAATACATTCACAACATGCAAGGAAATTCCAAAAATCAATATCAAGGAAAATAATTCAATTAAAAATGAACAAAGAATTCAAATAGATACTTCTCCAAATAAAGACATACCAGAGGCAAAGAGGTGTATGGAAAGATGCTCTATGTCATTAATTATCAGGGAAATGCAAATGAAAACCACACAAATGCACTAGTATGTGTATTGTAAAATAAATTAATTAATTAAATTTAAAATATGACAAGTGTTGATAAGGAAACAAAGAAACTAGACCTCTGTGCACTGTTGGTGAGAATGTAAAATATTGGGACCACTATGAAAAAGATTATAAGTGTCTAGTCCATTTACAAGATGGGCAGGACATTCACATAAAGCCATTAGCTAGATTTTGTGCCTGGGTTCCTTATCAATAAATTCTAAACCTATACCACACTTTAACTTGATTTTTTTCCCCAGATTTCTCTGAATGTCTGAATTTTTGATTCCTGTACATTATAGTCTTGAACTATTTTTTTAGTATATGTTTTACATTTTATTTTAAAGCAATTTATAATTGCGGCACATTTGAAAAATTAATTTACTACAGTGGAATTGGTCTGATGAAAATTTTAGTGTATCATCTCCAAACCCAGCTAAGGAATGTATATCTTCCAAGTTCTCATACAATTTTTTAATAGAGTAAAAAAAAAATCTGCTATTTAATTACAGTAAAGAGATAGTACTATTAACTGTGTGTGATAAAGAATGTTATGAAAATTAAATATTATACACATTAAAGATAAATAAAAATATATAACTGATGATATATAATTTATATTAAATAATATAATGCATATATACTATTATTTTAATATATAATAGTATACTATTATATATTATACTATATACTATATATATACTATACTATATATATATACTATATTATACTATACTATATATACTATTATTTTAATATATAATAGTATATATAGTATAGTATATATACTATAGTATATATATATATACTATAGTATATACAGTATATATTATGGGCATCTGGTTCGATCACTTCATGGCAAACAGAAGGGTAAAAAGTGGAGGGAGTCACAGATTCTATTTTCTTGGGCTTGTTCCTGGAAAGGAAAGTTATAACAAACCTAGACAGCATATTAAAAAGCAGAGACATCACTTTGCCAACAACATCTGTATTGTCAAAGCTATGGCTTTTCCAGTAGTCATGTATGAATGTGATAGCTAGAGCACAAAGAAGGCTGAGTGCCGAAGAATTGATGCTTTCGACTTGGGGTGCTGGAGAAGTCTCCTTAGAGTCCCTTGGACTACAAGGAGATCAAACTGGTCAGTCCCGAAGGAAATCAACACTGAATGTTCATTGGCAGGAAAGATGTTAAAGCTGAAGCTTCAATACTTTGGCCACCTGATAAGAAGAACCGACTCATTGGAAGAGCTGACTCCTGATGCTGGGAAAGATTGAAGACAAAAGGTGAAGAAGGAGGTAGAGGATGAGATGGTTAGATAACATCACTGACTCAATGGACATGAATTTGAGCAAACTCTGGAAGATAGTGAAGGACAGAGGAGCCTGGTGTGCTGTAGTCCATGGAGATGCAAAGAGTCAGATACAACTTTACAATTGAACAACAACAGTTAAAACTTGAACAACATTGAGGTTGGAATGTTGACCACTTGTAAAGTAGAAAATTCATGTATAACTTTTGATTACCCCAAAACATAACTGCTAATAGCCTACTATTGACTGGAAGCCTTACTGATAAAATGAATACTAGATTAACACATGTTTTGTATGTTATATGTATTAATATTATATATGGCTTTCTTATGATAAATAAGCAAGTGACTCATTGGCAAACTATTCACCTACTAATGCAGGAAATGCAGGGACACAAGTTCAATGCCTGGGTCAGGAAGATCCCCTGGAAAAGGAAATGGCAACCCATTCCAGTATTCTTGCCTATAAAATCAAATGAACAGAGGAGCCTGGTGGGCTACAGTCCATAGAATCACAAAGTCAGACATGACTGAATGACCATGCACATATATATGCATGCATTATATATGGTGTTCTTACAATAAAGTGAACAAGAGAAAAGAAAATGTTAAGCAAATAGCAAGAGAAAAACATGTTTATTATACGGTATTGTATAAATACCGTGTTTACATCACCTGCTTAAAAAGAGTCATCTGTCAGTACTTACATCAATACTTTGTTCTCTGAAACACAACATTGTAAGTGCTATAAGCATTGTTAACACTGGCATCATAAGTGAAAAGATAATGAGAAAAAGAAATTCATATTTGTTAACAGGCACAGAAATTCATGCAATGATAATGAGGAAGCAGCAATATTACTGCTTTATGGTAGCCTAGTGAAATCGGTATGATTGCTTCACAATAGCCTAGCCTATTCACTAATGAATAAGTCATTATAAAATGTTATGCCATAAAGACTTACTGTCATATTCATAACACAGTATTGGAAAATTTAGAGAAAACACCTACTTGAGTTGATATGCTGATACGGAGTTTCTTGAATTGTTAGAGGTGATGAGGGCATACCATAATGCAATGAAATTCTTTGAAAGTAGAGTTATTAAAAGAGTCAGAAAGCTAGCACATTATTACTTTTATAATAAGTTATACTCCTCTTATGCCTATGTAAGAATAGGCTATCCACTTCAATACAAGTCTTGCATATGATGTGCTACAAATCAACGATAATGGTGATGACACAAAAGCATCTCATTTAGTCCTCACTGTACATTTATTAGATTTTCACAGAGCACAGACATACACATACCCTGCAGATGACTTTATTAAGTGTGTAGCATGATGGTTATTTACTCAATAATCATTAAATGGAAATGGATCATCATAAAGTCTTCACCCTTGTTGTCTTCATGCTGAGTAGGTTGAGGAAGAGGAGGCAGAGGAGGGTTTTGTCCTCTTGTCTCAGGGGTGACAGAGGTGGAGGAGGTGGAGAGGGAGGCAGGAGAGGCAGGTACACTCAGAATAGCTTTACAGAAAAACAATTATCGTTATTCCTCTAGCTTTTTTACTTTTATATTTCTCTAAAGATGTTTCCATACAGTGCCACCAATCCTTCTTCCACTGTCTGCTTTGGTTTAAATGCCCATATCAGTGAAGGGTCGACATCATAAAATAAATCAAAAGCAGTCTTGAATATTCGGAAGCCTTCTGCCAGATTGTCTGACATCATTCATTTTCTGGCACTGCTTCTTCTATGTCTTCTTCCTCATCTTCTTGCCTTGGTTCAGAATCACCTATCTCTTTAAAGTAATCTTCTATTAATTCCTCTGGTGTGATGTAATTCTTGACTTTCTCAAATATTTATATCTTGAAATACTTCACCCACCACCTTTTTTTTTTTTTTTTTTGGTCCCTTATCCACAATCGCCATCCTATTTCCTTGATTGGCTCTTTTGTAAATCCTGTGAAGTCATGCAAAACATCTGGACACAGTTTTCTCCAGCAGGAATTTATATTGGGACCCTGACAGCTTTCATCACTTTTTCTGTAACAGTGATGGCATCTCCAATGATGTAACCCTCCCAGACTTTCATGTTCCCTCTATTAGAGTTCTCTTCCACAACATTGGTAATCCTTTCTATGGAGACCATATGTAATGAGCCTTAAAGTTTCCTATGACCCCTTGATCTAGAGGCTGCATTAGAGGCATTGTGTTTAGGGGAAAGGAGTGCCCCAACACCTTTATGGTTGAACTCATGGCAGGGTGGGGGGGTACTGGGTGTCCAGGATCACTGTTCAATATTGAAAGGGCTTTAAAAAACAGTCCCTTACTGGCAAGGTAATTTCTGTCTTCAAGGACAAAGCATCAGTGCAATAAATCCAGGAAAAATGTTCTCATTGTCCAGCCCTTACTGTTGTACAACCAAAATACTGACAGTTACTGTCTCTCTTGTCCCTTCACTACTGAGGGTTAGCAGTTTTATAGATAAGGACATTCCTGACCATGAACCCGACAGCATTTTCACAAAAGAGTAGAGTTAGTCTATGCTTTTTGTATTAACTCCTCACTTCTATTCTTATCAATAGATGTCTTTTGTGACATTTTTTTTTTCAGAATAGAGAGCTGTTTGCATTAAATCTGTTCAGGTAGATATCATTTATCCCCAATGATTTTCTTAATGGCACCTGGGAACTTTTCTACTATTAGTCTGCAGAAGCTGCTTATCTTTAAACCTTCTTATCTGTGTGTGTGTTTGTGTGCTCAGTCACTTTTGAGTCTTTGCAGCCCTAGGGACTAGAGTCTGCCAGGCTCTTCTGTCCATGGGATTCTCCAAGCAAAAATACTGGAATGGGTTGATGCGCCCTCCTGTAAGGGATCTTCCCAACCCCGGTATTGAACCTGTGTCTCTTCTGTCTCCTGCACTGGCAGGTGGGTTCTTTACCAGTAGTGCTACCCCCTGCCAATCTTCTTGCCTATCAACAATTAAGTCAGATAATATGAGCGGCAAATAGTATTGCAAAGTACATTATGGCATGAAATAGGGAGAATCAAAAGATGAAGAGGATGCCAATAGCATTGATCAGATCAGATCAGTCGCTCAGTCATGTCCGACTCTTTGCGACCCCATGAATCGCAGCACGCCAGGCCTCCATGTCTACCACCAACTCCCGGAGTTCACTGAGACTCACGTCCATCGAGTCAGTGATGCCATCCAGCCATCTTATCCTCTGTTGTCCCCTTCTCCTCTTGCCCCCAATCCCTCCCAGAATCAGAGTCTTTTCCAATGAGTCAACTCTTCACAAGAGGTGGCCAAAGTACTGGAGTTTCAGCTTTAGCATCATTCCTTCCAAAGAAATCCCAGGGCTGATCTCCTTCAGAATGGACTGGTTGGATCTCCTTGCAGTCCAAGGGACTCTCAAGAGTCTTCTCCAACACCACAGTTCAAAAGCATCAATTATTCGGCTCTCAGCCTTCTTCACAGTCCAACTCTCACATCCATACATGACCCCAGGAAAAACCATAGCCTTGACTAGATGAACCTTTGTTGGGAAAGTAATGTCTCTGCTTTTGAATATGCTATCTAGGTTGGTCATAACTTTCTTTCCAAGGAGTAAACGTCTTTTAATTTCATGGCTGCAGTCACCATCTACAGTGATTTTGGAGCCCAGAAAAATAAAGTCGGACACTGTTTCCACTGTTTCCCCATCTATTTCCCATGAAGCGGTGGGACCGGATGCCATGATCTTCATTTTCTGAATGTTGAGCTTTAAGCCAACTTTTTCACTCTCCACTTTCACTTTCATCAAGAGGCTTTTTAGTTCTTCTTCACTTTCTGCCATAAGGGTGGTGTCATCTGCATATCTGAGGTTATTGATATTTCTCCCGGCAATCTTGATTCCAGTTTGTGTTTCTTCCAGTCCAGCATTTCTCATGATGTACTCTGCATATAAGTTAAATAAACAGGGTGACAATATATAGCCTTGATGAACTCTTTTTCCTATTTGGAACCAGTGTGTTGTTCCATGTCCAGTTCTAACTGTTGCTTCCTGACTTGCATACAAATTTCTCAAGAGGCAGATCAGGTGGTCTTGTATTCCCATCTCTTTCAGAATTTTTTTTTTTCTCTAATTTTATTTTATTTTTAAAATTTACATAATTGTATTAGTTTTGCCAAATATCAAAATGAATCCGCCACAGGTATACATGTGTTCCCCATCCCGAACCCTCCTCCCTCCTCCCTCCCCATACCATCCCTCTGGGCTGTCCCAGTGCACCAGCCCCAAGCATCCAGCATCATGCATCGAACCTGGACTGGCAACTCGTTTCCTACATGATATTTTACATGTTTCATTGCCATTCTCCCAAATCTTCCCACCCTCTCCCTCTCCCACAGAGTCCATAAGACTGTTCTATACATCAGTGTCTCTTTTGCTGTCTCGTACACCGGGTTATTGTTACCATCTTTCTAAATTCCATATATATGCGTTAGTATACTGTATTTATGTTTTTCCTTCTGGCTTACTTCACTCTGTATAATAGGCTCCAGTTTCATCCACCTCATTAGAACTGATTCAAATGTATTCTTTTTAATGGCTGAGTAATACTCCATTGTGTATATGTACCACAGCTTTCTTATCCATTCATCTGCTGATGGACATCTAGGTTGCTTCCATGTCTTGGCTATTATAAACAGTGCTGCGATGAACATTGGGGTACACGTGTCTCTTTCCCTTCTGGTTTCCTCAGTGTGTATGCCCAGCAGTGGGGTTGCTGGATCATAAGGCAGTTCTATTTCCAGTTTTTTAAGGAATCTCCACACTGTTCTCCATAGTGGCTGTACTAGTTTGCATTCCCACCAACAGTGTAAGAGGGTTCCCTTTTCTCCACACCCTCTCCAGCATTTATTATTTGTAGACTTTTGGATCGCAGCCATTCTGAACGGTGTGAAATGGTACCTCATAGTGGTTTTGATTTGCATTTCTCTGATAATGAGTGATGTTGAGCATCTTTTCATGTGTTTGTTAGCCATCTGTATGTCTTTTTTGGAGAAATGTCTATTTAGTTCTTTGGCCCATTTTTTGATTGGGTCGTTTATTTTTCTGGAGTTGAGCTGTAGGAGTTGCTTGTATATTTTTGAGATTAGTTGTTTGTCGGTTGCTTCATTTGCTATTATTTTCTCCCATTCTGAAGGCTGTCTTTTCACCTTGCTAATAGTTTCCTTTGATGTGCAGAAGCTTTTAAGGTTAATTAGGATTAAAGATCTAAACGTAAGACCAGAAACTATAAAACTCCTAGAGGAGAACATAGGCAAAACACTCTCCGACATACATCACAGCAGGATCCTCTATGACCCACCTCCCAGAATATTGGAAATAAAAGCAAAAATAAACAAATGGGACCTAATTAATCTTTCAGAATTTTCCATAATTTATTGTGATGCACACAGTCAAAGGCTTTGGCATAGTCAATAAAGCAGAAATAGATGTTTTTCTGGAACTCTCTTGCTTTTTCGATGATCCAGCAGATGTTGGCAATTTGATCTCTAGAGATTAAAAATTACATAAACAAATGTGTTGAATTTAGTTTTCAACATGTTGTATGTTTTTAGAATTCTGAATAGTAATAGAAATCAGTATCATCCTTTACTTACAGCATGATGCAGAAGAAAGCAATTTGGTATTGGATTAAAAAGAATAAATACAAGATCTTCCTTGAATTATCAAATTACTCATTTTTAATGAGTACTATCTTCCAAACCTGGCCTTTAGGGTTCCCCTGCTGGCTCAAATGGTTAAGAATCCACCTACAATACAGGGAACCTGGGTTCGGTCCCTTGGTTGAGAAGATACCCTAGAGGAGAGCATGGTGACCCAATCCAGTATTCTTGCCTGAAGAGTCCCCATGGACAGAGGAGCCTGGCAATCTATATTCCATGGGTTTGCAAAGAGTCAGACATGACTGAGTGACTAAGCACAGCACAGCACCATGGGAACAATAATACCATTTACCTGTGGTTGGGAAGATTCATGACTCGCTGTACACAAAGTACTTGACTTAGTGATGATAGCATAGGAAGGGCACAGTAAAATATTTGATCATTAGCATGATGATGAAGATGTCAATGATGAAAATGATAACAACAATAGCAACAAATAAATACAAAATAAATAACAAACAGGATAGAATATTTCTCTAAGCTCAGGTGATTAATATGGTTTTAAATTAAACTTTAACCTCTATTAAGCATTTTACACATTATTACAATCTTTATATTGCAGTGACTGTTTGTCTCTCATTCACTCTTATTGTTTACATTTGGAAAAGAATGTCTTTACTTGGATTAAGGACCATGATTTACAAGCTTGATGCTAATAAACATCTTAAAAAATCAAATGATATTATGTCAAAAGAGCAGTATACATGTAGATTGGTGTATGAGATAGTGAATTAGAACTTGCTATGAGAAAAAAAATTCATCCTTGGATGTGGTGGAGAGGTGAAGATGTGACAATTTCCTTTTCAGCTTGAAAGTGAAACTGCTACTGCTGCTGATAAGTCACTTCAGTCGTGTCCGACTCTGTGCGACCCCATAGATGGCAGCCCACCAGGCTCCCCGTCCCTGGGATTCTCCAGGCAAGAACACTGGAGTGGGTTGCCATCTCCTTCTCCAATGCATGAAAGTGGAAAGTGAAAGTGAAGTCACTCAGTCGTGTCCGACTCTTAGCGATCCCTTGGACTGCAGCCTACCAGGGTCCTCCATCCGTGGGATTTGCCAGGCAAGAGTACTGGAGTGGGGTGCCATTGCCTTCTCCAAAAGTGAAACTATGTGGCAATATTTAGATTTAGGAACCAGAATTCCCATAGTTACACACAAGATTCTAAAATAAGTATACCTGTTTATTCAAGTATTTTTATCATTTGCCAGTTGATAGAGCCCCAATCATTAAATAACTTAAATATTTATTTGGTCTAATCTGCATTTAATTTTAAGCTATGTGTATTGCTATCTTTCTTCTTTTTTTAAGCATCACAAGATAGCACCATATATCCTGGATAAAACTACCAAAGTAGGTATCTAAGTATGGGGTGCATGCCTTCATTCATATAGTTAGCAAGTGCTGGCACCTTGATATCCCTGAAGACATAATTAACAGGCACAGATACCATTCTGTGGACTCTGCTTTACTAACAGTTCTCTAAAGATCCATGTGCTTTGTATTAAGTATCATAAGAGCCAGGGCTGCTACCAGGCAGAGTTGCTAGCTCTCTTGAAGATCAATTAGTAAAGCTCACCAAAATGCTCACACATAATATTATTTTTGCCTGAAATGCTCATATTGAATAAGCTTTCACTCTGAATCTAAACCCACCTAAAAATAGATAGAAAGACATTCTATTTAAGAACAATGTGGCCCCATATACTTCCTCTTCATGAACCAAATTTGACATCAATTACACACAAAATTTTCATTCATTTTTTAATTTTCATAACCAAGTAGAATGAAGAGTTGAGGAAGTTCATGATAAAAGTCTTGTTATTGATCAAAGCTATGGTTTTAGTGATTAAATGATGCTAAGTAAACTAGGCATCACTTCACAAAGCAATTATTTCAAACTTTCTTAACTTTGATTTTTAAGTCATACTAAAAAGCTAAACACATTCTCCTCTGTGGTATATTTCTGGCAATTGTTTTCAGTTTTGTTGTCATTACTTTAAATTCTCTATTATTTTGCATTAAAGCTTTTTTTTAATTGCTTATAAGTTTTGATGCTTCTTATTTTACATTGGAATTTATTCATTATAAAAGAAAGTTAATTTTAAACAAAATACTGGTATTACTTTTAATTTCTATAGAGAATGACACAGGTATCACTTTTAGGGGGATGGCTAGGTACAGATGACAAAAATAAGAAAAAAATTATACCACACTTTAATATTGATAGATTAACAGTGGATTTTTGTGGTGATCACAGTCTGCTAGAAAGTCTTAGAAAATATCCTTGGAGAATACCACACAAGCATACCCAGTCCCTTTTATCAACTCTGCCTCTCTCCTGTTTGGAGAGATACATATACCCTGCCCTGATAAAAAATCATACTGGCTGATACATTAATACTAGTCTCTAATCTAATCTTTCAAAATTTTTAGAAGCTGAATAGTAAAATGAACTATTTTGAAAGTTTCCTTCTCTCTTTACATATCTTTTAAGTACTTTGCTGATAAAATACTAATTTTAATTTTAATATTGATTGCAAAGTGTGGGGTTCTTATGAATTTTTTGACCTGGTTTAGCATTGGAGACATTGTAGTCAATGCCCCTATTTTAGAATAATAAAATACCAGGCCTGGAAATTTAAATAAGGTTTAGTAATGATAATATTAGAATCAATGAGTGAATATTTGCTTTTCTTTTAAAAATCACTTTTACAACTATTCACTAGCACATAGGTACTGGCTCTAAAATCACTGTGGATGGTGACTTCAGTCATGAAATTAGAAGATGAATACTTCTTAGCAGGGAAGCTATGACAATCCTAGACAGTGTGTTAAAAAGTAGACATCATTTTTCCCACAAAGGTCTGTTAATCAAGTCTATGGTCTTTCCAGTAGTCATGTACGATTATGAGAGCTGGACCATAAAGAAGGCAGAGTGCCGAAGAATTGATGCTTTCAAACTGTGGTGCTGGAGAAGACTCTTGAGAGTCCCTTGGATAGTAAGGATATCAAACCAGTCAATCTTAAAGGAAATCAACCCTGAATAGCCATTGGAAGGGCTGATGCCGAAGCTGAAACTCCAACACTTTGGCCATTTGATGTGAACAACAAACTCATTGGAAAAGACCTTAATGCCAGGGAAGATTGAAGGCAGAAGGAGAAGAGGCCAACCGAAGATGAGATGGACATGAACTTGAGCAAACTCAAGGAGATGGTAAGGGACAGTGTGTGGCATGCTGCAATCCATGGAATCACAAAGAGTCAGACACAACTTGGTGACTGAACAACAACAACAAAATTTCTAGAGAAATGGAGAAATCCTTTATACATCTTTATATGTAGGAAATTATTAGGCTGTAGTGAAAATAATGACACATATTAAGGTAAATTATATGAAAGTATCTAGAAAATAATGTACTTTCCTCATTTTGAAATATCCAGTAATTCACACTATGAATGAGATCCAGAATTGTTTCCCAGTGTGTTTCCATATAAGAAGATTAAGGAGAAATTGGCCAAGATGGCAAAGTAGAAAGACCCTGAGTTCACCTCCTCTCAGGAGCACACACAAATCATAGCTATCTGTGAAACAGCTATTGATGGTAAAGACTGGCATCTACCAAGAAATATCTTCCCTAATTAAAACCATAAAGATGCATAGAAGGGAAATTGGATAGCAACAAGTCTGATATAACCTTTCTTCCCTTCTCAATGGGCAACCTACAAACTGGAGGATAATTATATTAAAGAGGTTCTCCAACAAGAGTGAGAGTTCTGAGTCCCACTTTGTGCTCACCAGCCTAGGGGGCCTTATACCAGGGAGATAAGCCCCAGATAATTTGGCTTTGAGGGCCAGTGGAATTTAATTTGGGGGGCCTCAGAGGACTGGGAGAAATAGAGACTTTACCCTCAAAAAATTAATACAAAATCTCACACACACCAAAACCCAGTGCAAATGCAATACTTTGATAGGAGCCTGGGCCAGACCTATCTGTTGGTTTTGGAGCATCTCCTGGAGAAGTAATGATGGCTGTGGCTCACCTTAGGGACAAAGACACTGATGGCAGCAATTCTTAGGATTTCATTCTACCATGTGGACACTGGTGCTGGTGGGCACCATTGTGGATTCATCCCTATTAACACCATGACCTGGCCCCACTCAACAGCCCGTAGGTGCCAGTATTTGGACTTCTTAGGCCAACTGTCAGGGCACAGTTCTACCCATCAGGGACAGCTTTCCTAAAGGCTTTTTGAGCCCACGGTTGAGTTTAGACGTGTCCTAGATAAGGTCCTAACCACCAGAGTGACCAATGCACAGCTGGCACAAGCTCCAGAATCCCCTGTGTCACAGCCCTGCCCTCCAGGAAGCCTGCTGTGGCCATTGGACCAACCTTACCTGCAAAGGGGAAGACAACACTCTAGAAAATCACAATTCTACAACCTGTAGACCCAGCCTTCCCAAAGCAGACCAGTCCCTGTCCTGAGAGCAACAGGGAACATAAACTGGTATAGCCACTTTGGAAAACAGTATGGAGGTTTCTCAAAAAACTAAAAAATAGAGCTATCATATTATCAAGCAATTCCACTTCTGGGTATATATTCAAATGAGACAAAAACATGAATCCAAAAAGATGTATGCACCCCAATGTTCATAGCATCAATACTCACAATAGCCAAGGCATGTAAAGGGCTTCCTAGGCAGAACTTGTGGTAAATTTTAAAGAATCTCCCTGCCATTGGAGAAGATGTGAAAGATGAGAGTTCAATCCCTGGGTCAGGAAAATATCCTGGAGATGGTAATGACAACCCACTCCAGTATTCCTGCCTGAAAAATTCCATAGACAGAGGAGCCAGGAGGGTCACAGTCCATGGGGTCACAGAGTCAGACACAATTGAGCACACATACACACACACACACACACACACACACACACACAATATGTAAGCATCTTAAGTATCCATTAACAGATGAATGGATAAAGAAGTCATGGTACCTGTTACTTAGCCATTAAAAAAAAAAGAAAAGAAATATTGTCATTTGTAAAAATGTGGATGAACTTGGAGAGTATTGTGCTAAGTGAAGGAAATCAGATAGAGGAAAACCCGTACTGTATGTTATCACTTATGTGTGGAATCTAAAAAATATAACAACTAGCGAATATAACAAAAAAGAGACAGACTCACAGAGAGCACAAGCTAGTTGCTACCAGTGGGGAAAGGGAAAGGAGGAGGGGCACTTAAGAGCAGGGGATTAAGAGATAAAATATACTATGTATAAAATAAATAAGCTATGGGGATATAATTGTACAACACAGGGAATAGAGGCAATGCTTTATTATAATCATAAATGGAATATAACTTTTAGAAATCACAAATTGCTGTATTGTACACCTATAACTTGTATAATATACATCAACTGTATGCCAATTAAAACAAACAAACAAACAAAAGAAATGAACAAACAAAGCCCCCAAAACACATTCAAACATAAAAATATATTAAACTATGTTTCTGTCAGATGGAAATGTAGATTGGGGTTAGGTTCGATGCACGATACTGGATGCTTGAGGCTAGTGCACTGGGACGACCCAGAGGGATGGTATGGGGAGGGAGGAGGGAGGAGGGTTCAGGATGGGGAACACATGTATACCTGTGGTGGATTCATTTTGATATTTGGCAAAACTAATACAATTATGTAAAGTTTAAAAATAAAATAAAATTAGAAAAAAAAAAGAAAAAAAAATGTGAACAGAAAAATAAATTGTATAAAAGGAAAGAAAGAAGAATATCCATAGACATTTTATGTTGTTTTATATGAATTCAGGACTGTTATGGACTGAATATTTATTTCTTCACAAAATTCATGTTGAATCCTTAACTCCTAGTGTTGCTGAATTTGGTGTGAGGGAGTAACTGAGGTTAAATGAGGTCATGAAGGTGGGACCTGTGTCCAACAGGAAACATGTCAGAGTGTGAATGCTCACTCTGTCTCTGTGTGCCAAGAAAGGTCAAATAAGGACAGAAAGCAGCTGTCTACAAGTTCAAAAGAACCCTATTTCAGAGAACAAATTAACCAGAAACTTGATCAGAACTGTGACAAAATAAATTTCTATCGTTTAAGCCACTCAGTCTGTGGTATTTTGATATGGCAACACAAGCAGAATTATACAAAGACTTCTGAGTTTTGTTGGAGTCAAGGTAAAATACATTACTTTAGTATAAAAAAGTATGCAGAAGCAAACATTTAGAGGTGATTAAAATATCTATTATATAAATTAAAAAAGAAGTCCATGGAGTAAAATTTTAGATGAATTTGTAGTTCTGATAGTAGAACACATCAATTCAAAAAGTTTAAGTTAAGACTAACTTGGTAAGAAAAACAATAATTTTCAGTCTTATAGTAGATTTGATTGTTAGTAAAAATCAAAATATATGCTATTAAAAATAAATCTGTAAAAAAAAGAATCTGTTTTAGGGAGAAAATTCTAAAAAACTGAAGGAAAGACAGTTAACTGATTGAGAAGCTCATTTTCCTCTGTGCATAAAGGCAAGCATATTTCAGTCACTCACAGTTTGGTTAGGGCAGATGATCAATTCCTAGTCAAAGAAATGGGAGTTGAAGGAAAGCGTTTCACTTCAAGATGGTCCAGAGACCTTCCAGAACACAATTCTCCATTTTTTGACTTCTGTCTGACTCATTCTGGGTCACCCTTCTTAGAATAATATTTGTAGACTTTTGTTGAAGACTGGAAGTGCAGGATGTCTGCTGCCTGGGTTCCTACAACCCAATTACAGGACAGCCAGCAAACAGGAATGTCCAGGGTGGACTCTCTTGTGCATGGACATAACCTGTATTATTTTAATCTATTGAGATCACAGAGTTTAGCATCTAGCACTACTTATATAAACCTAGACAGCAGAAATATTACTTTGTTTACAAAGGTCCGTCTAGTCAAGGCTATGGTTTTTCCAGCAGTCATGTATGGATATGAGAATTGGACTATAAAAAAAAAAAAAAAAAAGAAAGCTGAGTGCCAAAGAATTGATGCTTTTGAGCTGTGGTATTGGAGAAGACTCTTGAGAGTTCCTCGGACTTCAAGGAGATCCAACCAGTCCATCCTAAGTGAAATCAGCCTGAATATTCATTGGAAGGACTGATGCTTAAGCTGAAATACCAATACTTTGGCCACCTGATGCGAAGAACTGACTCATTTGAAAAGACCCTGATGCTGGGAAAGATTGAAGGTGGGAAGAGAAAGAGATGACAGAGGATAAGATGGTTGGATGGCATCACCGACTAAATGGACATGAGTTTGAGTAAACTCTGGGAGTTGGTGATAGACAGGGAAGGCTGGTGTGCTGCAGTCCATGGGGTCGAAAAGAGTTGGACACAACTGTGTGACTGATTTGAACTGAACTGAACTACTTCTATTACTTCAGATTGTCATATGTTTGGGTTTGTTTAGTTTTAGATAATCCATATCCTAGGTTAAGGAAACATCTGAAATATTTTCTCAACATACCCACTACAAAAGATAAAGCAAGATGGAAATATTTGTTCATGTGTTTTGGTGGTTAACGATTTTTAATCAAAATGGATTTCTATAAACTATATTGAATGTAACCACTGTTGGAAATTGATCTCTACTTTCATGAAAAGTAACCAAATGAAACTTTTGTTTAAACTATATTTTACTTCTAGTTTAATACTATTTATAAGAAACTATTAACTTCTCTCCTACTGCAAGTAAATTAAAACAATAATTATAGGTCATAGGCTCTTCTTTAAACTGAGTTTAAAATGCAAAAACTGAAGCTGTGTAATCTGTAATGTTTCTCTGTGTTTTGTGTACTAGTGTTACTCAATGAGCAGTCATTAAATGTCAGACCTTGCCTTACATACCTTTCCTTTGCTCTCTGTGATAATACTTTCAGTTCGTTTGTTCCTTAAAATGTGTAAAGCATTCTTTTCCTGGTTGTTAGGTGACAGTTAGTCCCGTCAGTTACCCTGATATCTCATGGCTTCAGGTTGGCTGACAAATTCTCCTTGAAGCATTCATTTAATTTAGCCTTCTTAGTCCATTTCTTCAATTAGTTTATCATAGAAACATAGAACATTTGCTTATCAAATCATTCTACTTTTTCACTGTATAAATTAATATACAGTTTACATGGATTTGACTCCTAAAGATATGGGTTCCATATTAGTCCAGTAGTCTCCAAAATTTATTTCCTAACACCATTCAGTAAGTTAATTGTCTAACACAAAACCAAAATACATTTATTAATTTAATTATTTTATATATAAATACATTATACAAATATAATGTATACTGTACAACATATCTAAAACCTAAATGAAGATAAAAGAATAAATAATAAATGCATTTTCAAAATACTTTTATAATTCAAGATTTCTATCTTTGCTCATACAAGCAAATATTTGTAGCTGAAAAAATAATTACAGAAAGAACAATAATTTTATTAAGCTGATTTAAATATATAATTTTAATGGACGCTATGATTGAAAAAGTCATATAGGATGTGCAAAAAAGACTGTTAGCTGTAAATGTCATAATAAACATTTACAATCATATGTACCAATAATGGAAGAGTTATGCTATAATTTAGCAGGCAAGTTTCCATCCATTTAAAACTTAACCTTCTTTAAAGAGGGTATACTATGCTCATATTTTTTTAATAAATACATTATAAATCATCAATCAGCACACATTTTTTAAACATCTAAAATTTTGTCTCCAATCACATTTTTGTATGTGGAAATATGTTTCTCTATGAAATCATGTATCAGCAGAGAGGTGTCCCAAGCATCTCTTTTCAAAAATGTTCTCTTTAGCCAGGGTTTCCTTTGAACAATTACTACTTCTACATTCATTATTTAAGTGTTCACTTTACCTTTAACAAAAACATTGAGGGTGATTTTTTAAAAGTTAAAAGTATGTAAAAATATATTATTTTAAATATACTTTAAAAAATGTATAAAAATATAATGAATTGAAGCAATGGAATGAAATAATAAATTAAATCAATACAGTGATTTTTCTGTTATGTCAAAATAGTTTTTTCATTTAACTACCAACTCTTCAAACACTTTTCATTATTTAGATGATTAAATATATATTTGCTATGTCTTTTCATACAAAGTATATATGTAGAATACTCAGATAATAATAACTTATTAAACAATCATTTTTTACATTTCCCATAATCACATTTGAGTTAATTTTAGGCACACTTATTTTCCAAAGTGAAATATAAATATAAAATATTGCTAATATTTAAGTGTGAATTTTAAAACAGTAAATTATCCCTGTGTATGTGGGGTGTGTAAACACATACATGTGTGTTAGTCATTTAGCTGTGTCTGGTTCTTTGAGACTCCATGGACTATGCAGGCTCCTTTGTCCATGAAATTTTCCAGGCAAGAATACTGCACTGGGTTGCCATTCCCATCTCCAGGGGATCTTCTCAACCCAGGGTCTCCTGCATTGCATGCAGATTCTTTGCCACCTGAGCATAAATACTGTAAGTTTCAGTCAGCTACTAACTTCCAGATTTTACTATGTAATTACAGGTACCCTTCTGAAGACTTTTTAGGAGGAAGCATAATTATTCTAAAATTAGTCTTCCCTCACTATGTTTTGTTTTTCATATTCAATATTTTTCCATGTTTCATGCAGTGTGCAATAGAATATATCCCTTGGAGTGCTTTTTGAATCTGATTTCATACTTATGGAATATAATTTTTTGTCTGTACAAATCTTATTCCCAATTTACTTACCTAACTCTGAAACATATGCGTTTTTATTCTTTTTTTGTAGGTGTGCCTGACATAAGTTTTGTTTTATTTAGAATAATTTTTCTGCTTTATGCCCTGACCTGTGTGCTATGGAGAAAGGGTTTACATGCCCCTCTGCCATTTTCTTAGAAAGAAAAACTTTCATTATTTCAGATCATTGAAATTAAGCTGCTCTCTGTGTTATGTTCACAAATGTCATTTCTTGCCCACTAACACCAAAACTGTGTATACATTAACTCAGAGCCACTAGACTTAGGACACATAGAGCCATATACTAAATAAATGGCAATAAAGATTATATTGATACTTTCGAATTGTGGTGTTGAGGACTCTTGAGAGTCCCTTGGATTGCCAGGAGATCGAATCAGTCAATCCTAAAGGAAATCAGTCCCGAATATTCATTGGAAGGACTAATACTGAAGCTGAAACTCCAATTCTTTGGCCACCTGGTGTGAAGAATTGACTCACTGGAAAAAGCCCTGATGCTGGGAAAGATTGAAGGCAGGAGAATGGGACACCAGAGGATAAGATGTTTGGATGGCATCACCAACTTGATGGACATGAGTCTGAGCAAGCTCCAGGAGTTGGTGATGAATAGGGAAGCCTGACATGCTACAGTCCATGGGGTCACAAAGGGTCAGACATGAGTGAGCGACTTAACTGAAAGGTTATAAGGGAAGTCTAATGCTCCTTTAAATCTGATTTCAAAGAGCTTATTTATTGAAGTTAGAAGATTAATAATAATAAAACTCCATAAAATATAGCATGTACTTTGTGCACTTAAAATGGCCCTAGTGTTGTAAATAAGTTTGCATTTCCCTCTATTCCCACTTGGAAAGAAATGGGTCTGAGTTCTACCTTTGTCAGAAATATCTTGGAGTTCTGTGTAGTTAATACTAGATGGTTGCTGTGTATATACTTGTCAAATACCGATATCTTTCATTTGAAGTATCAATGCTGTTTTTTTGCTGTTTCCTTTTTAGGTGCATGACAATGCTGTTTATGTGATCATTTATTTCATATGACAGTAAATTAATGCAAGTTTTTCATTCTACTAAGTTTTCTTTCTGCTATCATCAAATGATGTAGAACTGAACAAACACTTTTTCAAAGAGAAAATGCAGATGGCTAAAATACACATGAAAAGATGTGCAACATTGCTAAATATCAGGGAAATGCAAATAAAAACCACAATGAAATATCATCTTACAACTGTCAGAATGGTTATTACCAAAAAGAACTCCAATGAAGCAAAGATGTGGGGAAAAGGGAAACTCCTACATTATTGATGGGAATATAAATTGGTGTTGCCACTGTGGAAAACAGTATGGAGGTCTCTAAAAAACAAAAAATAGAAATATCATATAACCCAGTGATTCCACTTTTGAATTTATATCTGAAAGAAACACTAATTTAAAAAGTTACATACACCTTGTTCATAGCAGCATTATTTATAATCTCCAAGATATGGAAACAAGTTAAGCGTCCATCAACAAATGAATGGAGAAAAGAAGATGCGATATGTATCTGAGATTACAGATAGGCTCTAGGATGTATTGTAAAACATGGGGAATATAGACAATATTTTGTAATAACTGCAAATTGAAAGTTACCTTTAAAATCATTAAAATAAACTTAACCTAAAAATAAGTTAATTTATATGTGGCTGGCAAAAAATGTTTTATAGATTCCCATATTCAAATGTGGTTAGAAGAATGCCATGTGGTATGTGGAACAGCACTGACCTGCCTACTCGAGTTCAAAAGTCGTTAGAGCCAAAGCATGTATTTTATAAAGATTGAATATTGTTGCTGTTGGCTGCTGTGAATTTCCCCCCAAGTTCATAAGTAAGTAAGTGTTAGTCGCTCAGTCATGCCTGACTCTTTGAGACCCCCATGAACTGCAGCCCACCAAGCTCCTCTGTCCATGAGATTTTCCAGGCCAAGGATACTGGAGTGGGATGCCATTTTCTTCTCAGGGGATCTTTCCAACCCAGGCATTGAACCTGGGTGTCCTGCACTGCAGGCAGGTTCTTTACCGACTAAGCTACAAGGGAAGCCCAAGTTCATAACGGGTGAAAAAGATGATGAAGAGTATTAGAAATAAGAAAGAAGATAAATACACAATGTCTCTCTATTGATAGAATTAAGAAAATAAAACATAAAAGTGTTTTCATTTTTGTCTTGATGGTTGGACAATTTCAAGTCTCTGAAAATGCGAAACTGATAACCTGAGGAGAGAGAAGAGAGAAAAATAAATGTGCAATTGCCCACACAAAGGAAAACAGGACAGATACCATGCACTTTCCTTTGAATTAACATTTATATTTAATTGCTTCTTTCTTTGCTGTCTTCCTTCAAAATAATGTTTTACACAATTTTTACTTCCATAATTAATTTTATTTGTACAAAAAGTTTATGTGTAAGAAAAAGGTGAAGATCTACAGATGATTCTTACTATTCTAGGTGGCAAATATTCTCATTGCATTAATAGTCAATTCTGAATTATACGGGAAACTTTCATGAGAAGAAATCTGTTATCTCACTATATGATAAATGTTTCATTTGATGTTACAGTCAAAGACATTTTTCAGTCTTCATCTGTGCAAGTGTAACATCTAACAAATGGTAGGAACTCAGTAAATATTTTTAAAATTAATAAGTTAATCAATGCATAAAGATTAGGTTCACTGTTACTTCATTTATTTGATTTTCTAATTTAGTAAAGGCATTTTAAATTTCTAATCTAGTAAAGAAATTTTCCTTAGACATTTTATCAAATAACTTATTGAATCATGTGTGTGTTAGTCACTCAGTCATGTCAAATCATATAAAAAGAGCTAAAGGTATTACATTTTACTATATAGGTTTTGAAACGTGATTTTTTTTAATATTACACTTTTAATAAAAAATAAATAATAAAATTTGTTTTAAAAATGAATTTTGCAACTCTAGAGAGTAAAGTTTTTAATAAATTCAGTTCAGTTCAGTTCAATCACTCAGTCGTGTCCCACTTTTTGCGACCCCATGGCCTTCAACAGGCCAGGGCTCTCTGTCCATCAACAGCTCCCGGAATTTACTCAAACTCATGTCCACAGAGTCAGTGATGACACCCAACCATCTCATCCTGTCTTCCTCTTTGCCTCCCACACTCAATCTTTCCCAACATCAGGGTCTTTTCAAATGAGTCAGTTCTTCACATCAGGTGGCCAGAGTACTGGAGTTTCAGCTTCAACATCAGTCATTCCAATGAATATTCAGGACTGATTTCCTTTAGGATGGACTGGTTGAATCTCCTTGCAGTCCAAGAGACACTCAAGAGCCTTCTCCAACATTACAGTTCAAAAGCATCAATTCTTCAGGGCTCAGCTTTCTTTATATCCCAGCTCTGACAATCATACCTGACCACTGGAAAAACCATAGCCTTGACTCGACAGATCTTTGTTGACAAAGCAATGTCTAAGCTTTTTAACATGCTGTCCAGGTTGGTCATAACTTTTCTTCCAAGGAGCAAGCGCCTTTTAATTACATGGCTACAGTCACCATCTGCAGTGATTTTGGAGCCCAGGAAAATAAAGTCAGCCACTCTTTCCACTGTTTCACCATCTACTTGCCATGAAGTGATGGGACCAGATGCTATGATCTTAGTTTTCTGAATGTTGAGTTTTAAGCCAACTTTTTCACTCTCCTCTTTCACTTTCACCAAAAGGTTCTTTAGTTCTTCGCTTTCTGCCATAAGTGTGGTATCATTTGCATATCTGAAGTTATTCATATCCTCCCCCCCCCAATTTTGATTCCAGCTTGTGCTTCACTCAGCCCAGCATTTCTCATGATGCACTCTGCATATAAGTTAAATAAGCAGGGTGACAATGTACAGCCTTGATGTATTCCTTTCCTGATTTGGAATCAGTCTATTGTTCCATGTCCGATTCTACAGTTTGAATTAAATACAGTGAAATTCGTTGGATCATGAAAAAAGCAAGGAAATTCAGAAAAGCATCTACTTATGTTTCACTGACTACCCAAAAGCCTTTGACTATCTGGATCACAACAAACTGTGGGAAAATTCTTATAGAGATGGGAATGCCAGAGCACCTTACCTGCCTCCTGAGAAACCTGTATGCAGGTCAAGAAGCAACAGTTAGAATAGGACATGGAACAGTGAACTGATTCAAAATAGGGAGATAGGTATATTGTCATGCTGATGATTTAACATCTATGCAGAGTAAATCATGCAGAATGCCAGGTTGGATAAATCACAAGTTGTAATAAAAACTGCTGGGAGAAGTAACAAACTCAAATATGCAGACAATACTACCCTATGGCAGAAACTGAAAAGGAACTAAAGCTCCTCTTGATTAAACTGAAAGAGGAGAGTGAAAAAGCTGGCTTAAGAAAAGGGAACCCTCTTACACTGTTGGTGGGAATGCAACCTAGTACAGCCACTATGGAGAACAGTGTGGAGATTCCTTAAAAAACTGGAAATAGAACTGCCTTATGATCCAGCAATCCCACTGCTAGGCATACACACTGAGGAAACCAGAAGGGAAAGAGACACGTGTACCCCAATGTTCATCGCAGCACTGTTTATAATAGCCAGGACATGGAAGTAACCTAGATGTCCATCAGCAGATGAATGGATAAGAAAGCTGTGGTACATATACACAATGGAGTATTACTCAGCCATTAAAAAGAATACATTTGAATCAGTTCTAATGAGGTGGATGAAACTGGAGCCTATTATACAGAGTGAAGTAAGCCAGAAGGAAAAACACCAATACAGTATAATAACGCATATATATGGAATTTAGAAAGATGGTAACAATAACTCTGTATACGAGACAGCAAAAGAGACACTGATGTATAGAACAGTCTTATGGACTCTGTGGGAGAGGGAGAGGGTGGGAAGATTTGGGAGAATGGCATTGAAACATGTAAAATATCATGTAGGAAACGAGTTGCCAGTCCAGGTTCGATGCACGATGCTGGATGCTTGGGGCTGGTGCACTGGACGGCCCAGAGGGATGGTATGGGGAGGGAGGAGGGAGGAGGGTTCGGGATGGGGAACACATGTATACCTGTGGCAGATTCATTTTGATGTTTGGCAAAACTAATACAATTATGTAAAGTTTAAAAATAAAATAAAATTAGAAAAGAAAAAAAAAAAAACTTAACATTTGAGAAAACTAAGATTATGGTATTTACTCCCATCATTTCATGGCAAATAGATGGGTGACTTTGGGGGGCATGGCAAATTTTATTTTCTTGGGCTTTAAAATCACTGCATAAGGTGACTGCAGCCATGAAATAAAAAGACACTTGTTCCTTGGAAGAAAAGCTATGATAAACCTAGACAGCATATTAAAAAGCATAGACATCAGTTTGCTGACAAAGTTCATGTAGTCAAAACTGGTTTTCCAGTACTCATGTAAGGATGTGAGAATTGGACCATAAAGACGGCTGAGCACAGAAGAATTAATGTTTTTGAAGTGTGGTATTGGAGAAGACTCTTAAGAGTCTCTTGGACTGCAAGAAAATCAAGCCAGTCAATCCTAAAGGAATTTGACCATGAATATTCAATGGAAGTATTGATGCTGAAGCTAAAGCTCCAATACTTAGGCCACCTGATTAGAAGAGGTGACTCATTGAAAAAGACCCTGATGCTGGAAATGATTGAGGGCAGGACGAGAAGGGGATGACACAGGGTGAGGCAGTTGGATGGCACCACTGACTCAATGGACATGAGTTCAGGCAAACTCCAGGAGATAGTGAAGGACAGGAAGCCTGGCATATTTAAGTCCATGGACTAACAAAAGTCAGACATGACTTGGTGACTGAACAACAACAACAGGAAATAAGTGACATTATTGAGTCCAAATGTTAGAAAGGGGTACAGTCACACACATACTCTGTTTTACAGAGCTTAATTTGTTCAGGACCAGACACTAAGAAATTGAACAAGTCTAGATCTAAATGTATACTTAAAAAAAAATTCTATAAGAAGCACATTTTATACACTTGGAAAGTACTGAAACGTAAGATCAAAGGTAGAATTACTGATATTTTGTATTATTTGAGCTTAAAAAACACAGATAAATCTATGATCAATAATTTATTAGATTTGTTTCAGTCCATTTACTCAGCTGAATTATTAAGAACAACAGAAATTAGCATTATGATATACAATCTGTAATGTGGAAAGATTACTTACGTGCACTCCACAAAATAGCATTGAATAGAAGGGTGAAGGGGAGATAGATGGATTGATCAGACTAATGAGTAAACTGAAGTGTAGTCACAAATGACAGCAACAATGTTGCAGGATAGAGGTTTCAATCAATGTAGGATAAATAATAATAACTGTTAAACTCTAATAAAAATAACAAGCATGAAGGGGGCAAGCACAGCTGGAAGCTTTCAAGAAAATCTTTCAACTATTACAATAATTATTTCTGAAAATATGAATCAATTAATAATATGGACAGTAAAATTTGACTCTCATGTAAAATGTAGACCACTTGTGAAAATTTGTAGTTTATTTGTATTATTATCAGTTCATTTCGGTCACTCAGTTCATGTCTGACTATTTGCAACCCCAGAGACTGCAGCATGCCAAGCTTCCCTGTCCATCACCAACTCCCAGAGCTTTCTCAGACTCATGTCCATTGAGTCGGTGTTGCCATCCAAACATCTCATCCTCTGCTGTCTCCTTCTCCTCCTGCCTTCAATCTTTCCCAGCATCAGGGTCTTTTACAGTCAATTCTTCACTTCAGGTGGCCAAAGTATTGAGGAATCAGCTTCAGCATCAATCCTTCCAATAAATATTCAGGACTGATTTCCTTCAGGATTGACTGGTTTGATCTCCTTGCAGTCCATGGGACTCTCAGGAGTCTTCTCCAACACCACAGTTCAAAGCATCAGTTCTTCTGTACTCAGCTTTCTTTGTAGTCCAACTCTCACACCTATACATGACTACTGGAAAAAAAAAAAAAAAAGTTTAGACTAGATGGACCTTTGTTAGCAAAGTAATGCCTCTGCTTTTTAATATGCTGTCTAGGTTGGTCATAGCTTTCTTTTCAAGAAGCAAGTGTCTTTTAATTTCATGGCTGCAGTCACCATCTGCAGTGATTCTGAAGCCCAAGAAAATAAAATCTGTCATTTCTCCATCTATTTGCTATTAAGTGAAGGGGCTAGATGTCATATTCTTAGTTTTTTGAATACTGAGTTTAAGCCAACTTTTTCACTCTCCTCTTTCACTTTCATCAAGAAGCTCTTTAGTTCTTCTTCACTTTGTGTCATAAAGGTGGTGCCATCTGTGTATCTGATGTTATTGATATTTCTCCCAGCAGTCTCGATTCCAGCTTGTGCTTCATTCAGCACGTGTTTTGCATGATGTACTCTGCATATAATTTAAATCAGCAGGGTGACAATATACCAGCCTTGATTTACTCCTTTTCTCAATTTGGAACCAGTCTGTTTTCCCATGTCCTGTTCTAACTACTGCTTCTTGACCTGCATACAGATTTCTCAGGAGGCAGGTAAGGTAGTCTGGTATTCCTATCTCTTTCAGAATTTTCTACAATCTGTTGTGATCCACACAGTCAAAGGCTTTGGCATAGATAATAAAGCAGAAGTAGATGCTTTTCTGGAACTCTCTTGCTTTTTCAGTGAACCAACAGATGTTGGCAATTTGATCTCTGGTTCCTCTGTCTTTTCTAAAACCAGCTTGAACATCTGGAAGTTCACAGTTCATGTATTATTGAAGCCTGGCTTGGAGAATTTTGAGCATTACTTTAATAGTGTGTGAGATGAGTGCAATTGTGTGGTAGTTTGAGCATTCTTTGGCATTGCCTTTCTTTGGGATTGTAATGAAAACAGACCTTTTCCAGTCCTGTGGCCACTGCTGAGTTTTCCGAATTTGCTGGCAAATTGAGTACTTTCAGAGCATCATCTTTTAGGATTTGAAAAAGCTCAACTGGAATTCCATTACCTTCACTAGCTTCTTTTGTAATAATGCTTCATAAGGCCTACTTGACTTTGGACTCCAGGATGTCTGACTCTAGGTGAGTGATCACACCAATGTAGTTATCTGGGTCATGAAGATCTGTCTTGTATAGTACTTTTGTGTATTCTTGCCAATTCTTCTTAATATCTTCTGCTTTTGTTAGGTCTGTACTATTCTTTCCCTTTATTAGAGCCCACTTTTACATGAAATATTCCCTTGGCATCTCTAATTTTCTTGAAGAGATCTCTAGTCTTTTCTATTTCATTGTTTTCCTCTATTTCTTTGCATTATTTGCATTATTCTTGCACTCTTTGCATTATTTGCATTATTCTTGCACTCTTTGCATTATTTGTTTTATTATAATCAATGATTTTTATATTTCTTAATAATTTAAATACTATCAATAAAACAATATTGCTAAAATCTTACATTAATGTCTGATTTGGGAAACCAATTATTTCTATACTTTGCAGTGAAATGCAAGTAAACAACTATAGTGTGTTTTTATAATTGTAATACAAATTTGTATTATACATGTATTTGTATACATATATATGTGTGTAGGAATATACATTTTTGTGCACTTTCCTAGCAGATTTTTAAAGTAATACATTTTCAAAAGTATGTGGTAAATAACACACACACATATGACTAAGTTGAATTGTTTCTAAAGTGTTATTTTGACTTACAAAAATGGGAAATCCATATATATTTTAATTGCAATATATTGAAAATTAAATTCATTATCATAGGAAAATAAATGCCAAAGATAAAGGATTAGAGTACAAAGATTATCAATGTACATTTTTTTCACTGGGATACATTTATAAAGCAATTGAAGATAGCTTTTGTATCTGATGCTTGATAATTTATATTTGGAGCCATAGTTTTGATGGTATTTTCAAGTTTTCTCTAGGTATAAATATCTACAATATCTAAAAAAAATAAACTAAATGAGCTATAATAGAAAAATGGTGGGCTGTAACAGAAAACAGATTTTAAAGTTAAGAAATATGTAAGTGGGTCACAATAAATATATTTCACTTCACAAGTGATGCAAGTTCACTGATACAGAGTGCTAAATCCCATGGATTCTAAATAAGTTATTTACAAAGGAAATCATGTGAAATAAGTGAATATGTTTACCTCTTAGAAGTTTCCTCACCTATAAAATGAGAAGCAGATTTCAATTTCCTCCCCTGCCATCCTGTGAAAAATGAGTTTTATTAGGGAAAGTGTTGTAAACCTTAGCTTGCCACTTGAAAATACATGTGCATTTGGCATCCTCAAAATATAAAATTTCTATATTTCAAAATACTCACTTAAAAAATGATAATACAGGAGTGTAACTAGATTCATTCCTAAGTTGGACAAATATTTACTGAATCTACAATTTCCCATCACTGTGATAGCATCTGAAAATAAAATTTTATTAGTTTCAAAGAACATTTCAAATTTTAGTTTATATGCCTAAACTTAAACAAAAATACTTTAAAATTATGTATTAGCATACCTAATAAGGACAATCTGATTTCAATTTTATCGTAACTCTACTTTAGTAATGAAAATATTTCAAATTAAAATATATTTAGAAATATGTACATGTTTGTAAGTTAATTTTACAAATATCTATAAATACAGAGGGCTATATAATCACTTACATTTTAGTGGTTTTTAATGAAGTAGAAAATATTCATAATATTTTTACTTTTGTTTCAAAGAAAAAGAAGAGCTTCATGCTGAATAAACTAAGCAAATTTTATATTTATAAAACAATAACTTTATGCATTAATAAAGTGTTTTGAATAATACTGTTGTGATAGTTCCTTAAAGATACATTTACATAATTTCTACTTTTCCACAGTATTTTTCAAACGTTACACATATATAATGTGTTACTTTTTGTATTTTTTCAGGGTGCTGTTCTATAACATAATTTGCTCATTTGTTTAAAATAGCCCTGCAATTTGAATAGTATTAATTAATATATTCAATATAATATTAATTACACAATTAATTAATAATTATTATCATACAATTAATTATTTGTATAATTTAACTGTTATAATTAAGTTAAACAAATAATATATCTTTTCAGTAGGAGAAGATAGATAGGTCAAGATCATTCAGCTACTAAAAGTTGATTTGTTCAAGTATCTAGGTGGCTGACAATCAAAAAATAAAACTCATTGTTCTTAACTTCTAATGGACAGTTTTCTGCTAAAGCACTCTGCCACACTAACATAAAGCTTGTACTGGGTGCATACTGTTGTACTAGAACAAATAAAATAGTATCTTCATATTCTGTAAAACATTCAACAAAATATGTTTTCCTATTTTTAAAAAGTGATATTAATATGAAATATTTATGTTCTTTTTTTATCAAGAATTAAATATCCAAAAAATATTATTGAAAAAGCTGTAATTTTAGTGACTGAACTTCCCCAGTATGTAATCAATTTGATATATGTAGATCTGAGGCAGAAGCAAAATGGTGCACACTTATGCTCTATATGTTTCTACAACATTAGGGACAAAAAAGTTGGAAAAGAGATTTTTGTTAATAAGACATGTATTACTTTCCAAACTGATTCAGTATTGGTTTGGAAGGCTTGTCTGGAGCCATGATTTTCAAGAATTTTGGTCTCAGGAAACCAAATCCTTTTGTCTCAGAATCTTGTGACAAATATTCAATCGCAGGTTGGAAGATTAGGGTCTGACTTCTAAGGGGCTAATACTTCTGCCACATTCAATTTCAAGGTACTAATGAAATGTCACTGAACATATGATTGGAGAGATGAGTGCACAGTTATCACAAGCAATTCTGTGCAGGCCCATTCAAATACATCCCTGGCTATGTCTATGGACATTTACCATGTAGAAATTAGAACAGATATTTTAATTTTTTATAAATTAAATTTAATCACACATTAAATATATTCAGGAAAATGTAAAACAATGAGAAAACAATATCACTATCTATCTAGTATTTGTATTTGCTTGCAAATAGAATTGGATGTTCTTAAAGAGTACATTATTTATATGCACAGATAAATAATTTATTGCTATTATTTTATTTATTTATTTATTGTTATTTTAAAATCATTTTCCTGAATATATTTAATGTGTGATTAAATAGAAGAAGTTTGGAGTTTCATATCTGATAACACATACAATCTGTTACAGTATGGCATATTGTGTAGTCAATGAAACACTGAGGCAAAAAAAAATGAGATATTATCATTTATGAAGATAATTTGGTCTTTCAGATCTACAGAAACAGTTTTGAGTATTCACTGGGATCTTGGACCACACTGAACAACACTGCTACAGAGAAATAGGTGGATCCAAAAACAGCCTATCAAGGAATCATCTGAAGAAAAGGACATCAAAAGTATAATTTTTCTTCTCTGAAACTACAGAGGACTCATGGGACATGACATTAAAGGAACAGTGAAAATGCCCTAAAACTGTCTGTACAATATGCATTCTTGCGAGTATGGGCCAGGGAACATGAGAAGTCAAAAAGATGAGTTTCCGAAATGAAGGAATTTAAATTATTTATAGGAATTTAGATATACAAACAGCACACCACTTTTCTGTTCCCCTCAGGTTTGGAGGAGATTCACTGACTTTAGAGCAAGAAGTCACATTTTTAGTGCAGGCAACTTTAATAAACTGATGATGACAAAAATTGTTCTTAAGTTATATTTTGAGTAAATCTAAAATTTTCCAAGAAGGAAAAAAATAGCAACAAACAAGGAAGTTAGTTCATCTGCTGAAGGATGCAGAATAAAAGAAAAATGAAATTAAAACCTGGGGAAATTATTATTTCTTATAAAACTGTTAAACAAGTATAACTAAAATATTTGAACACAGAACCCATATCCAGTTGATAACAGCTATTTATGATATTTAAGTGTATTTTGACTCTGAGATTCTTGGATGCTACCCATGAAAATAGTTGGAAAAATAATTAAAACATTGATCTGGTCAATCAGATTAGTAATAATTGGAAGTGACCATTACAAGTATATGGAAAATAAATAAAATGTTAATTTTAAATTTCATTATTTTTGATTAATTTTGGAGATACAAATTAAAGTTCCTTCTTGTATTTGACTGTTTAGTTATCTTATTACTTGTCCCCAAGTTTTATGTAAACACACTTTGTTCCAATTTCAGAAGATATTTTAAAATTTTCATATACTATTTTCTACTAATAATTTACAACACAATAAAGTTTTGTGAATTAAATATAAATTAATAGCAATATATAGTATAAATTAATATAATTATTAGAGCTAATGTGTTCTTATAGAAAACTGAACATGTAATTTTGTTGAAAGGGAAAAGATTCTCAGAAGTCATTGCTATAGTTAAATCTTTTTTGATAGAATTATATATATGTTGATTTGGGGAAAATAAAATTACATAAGATTTTCTTAGCACTAAGGAGAATAAAATAATCTTTAATTATTAAAAAGAAAAATCAGTACCAACCCAGAAATGAGAATTAGAATATGGGAATATTTTGCAATATTAAAATATGTGTGTTTCATATGTTTGAAAAGCTAGAACACTGAACCTAGGTAGATTGCATTATACTGCAAATTTAGAAAAAGACCAAGGTTAAATTCTAAAGATTAAAACTATATTATAAAACATTAAAAAGTATACTGAACTGGGTTAACAGTAGAGTAAGTAATGTAGCAAGAAACAATGTGATGGAAAATATCCAAATTGAAACACGGAGAAAAAAAAAATTGGGAAAAGAAACCAAGTATCAGTGATTTAAGGAAATGTCAAAAAGTTTTATATATGTATGAGTGAAGTCAGCAAAACAGAAGAGGGGTAGGAAAAATATTTGGAGAAACATCTGCAGTTTGTAACATGTGGGAGAAGTATAAACCCACATATCTAAAAATTTCATTGAACTGCAAACACAAAAAGTTTGAAGAAAACTACATAACTGTCAAATCTTTAAAAAATTCACATCAGCCAGAATGAGTAAAATATGCTAGATACACCAAAACAAAAATAAGAAAAATGACAGATTTCTTATTAGAGATAATTTGTCAGAAAATAATGAAACATTTTAAAATATCAAAGTAAGAAGACAAGAAGTGATGAATATGAGAGCAGGAATCAAACAAGAAGAAAATCAATGAAGTCAAAAGATAGTTTCGAAAGAACAAGAAGACTGACAAACCTCCAGCTGGAGAGATCGAGAAAGAATGCTTAAGATATACACACTACAAACTATTATATACAGAATAGATAATAAACAAGAATCTACTGTACAGGAACAGGAAACTATACTCAGTGAAAATATATTCAGTTCAGTTCAGTCGCTCAGTCGTGTCCGACTCTTTGCAACCCCATGAATCACAGCACGCCAGGCCTCCCTGTCCATCACCAACTCCTGGAGTTAACTCAGACTCAAGTCTATCGAGTCAGTGATGCCATCTAGCCATCTCATCCTCTGTCGTCCCCTTCTCCTCCTGCCCCCAATCCATCCCAGAATCAGAGTCATTTCCAATGAGTCAACTCTTAGCATCAGATGGCCAAAGTACTGGAGTTTCAGCTTCAGCATCATTTCTTCCAAAGAAATCCCAGGGCTGATCTCATTCACAATGGACTGGTTGGATCTCCTTGCAGTCCAAGGGACTCTCAAGAGTCTTCTCCAATACCACAGTTCAAAAGCATCAATTCTTCGGTACTCAGCTTTCTTCACAGTCAAACTCTCACATCCATACATGACCACTGGAAAAACCATAGCCTTGACGATATGGACTTTTGTTGGCAAAGTAATGTCTCTGCTTTTCAATATGCTATCTAGGTTGATCATAACTTTTCTTCCAAGAAGTAAGCATCTTTTAATTTCATGGCTGCAGTCACCATCTGCAGTGATTTTGGAGCCCCCCCCAAAAAAGTCTGACATCGTTTCCACTGTTTCTCCATCTATTTCACATTAACTGATGGGACCATATGCCGTGATCTTAGTTTTCTGAATGTTTAGCTTTAAGCCAACTTTTTCACTCTCCACTTTCACTTTCATCAAGAGGCTTTTTAGTTCCTCTTCACTTTCTGCCATAAGGGTGGTGGCATCTGCATCTCTGGGGTTATTGATATTTCTCCCAGCAATCTTGATTCCAGCTTGTGCTTCTTCCAGCCCAGTGTTTCTCATGATGTACTCTGCATATAAGTTAAATAAGCAGGGTGACAATATATAGCCTTGACGTACTCCTTTTCCTATTTGGAACCAGTCTATTGTTCCATGTCCAGTTCTAACTGTTGCTTCCTGACGTTCATATAGATTTCTCAAGAGGCAGATCAGGTGCTCTGGTATTCCCATCTCTTTCATAATTTTCCACAGTTTATTGTAATCAACACAATCAAAGGGTTTGGCATAGTTAATAAAGCAGAAATAGATGTTTTTCTGGAACTCTCTTGCTTTTTCCATGATCCAGCGGATGTTGGCAATTTGATCTCTGGTTCCTCTGCCTTTTCTAAAACCAGCTTGAACATCAGTTTATCGGTTTTATTGTCAATTAAGTTAACTAGGAAATATAATTCGTTTTGTAAATTGTGCCTAGTTTTAGAGTAAAATGTTTTCATACCAACATATACTGCTTTTTCTTGGCCATAATATGAAAATTATGACAATTACATTTTTGTAATCATTTGGTCTTTAGAAAATAGTTAAAGAGATGGGAATACCAGACCACCTTATTTACCTCCTGCTAAACCTATATGCAAGTCAAGAGGCAACAGAACCAGATATGGAACAACAGACTGGTTCAAAGTTGGGAAAGGAGTATGTCAAGGCTGTATATTGTCACTTTGCTTATTTAACTTATAGGCAGAATATATCATGTGAAATGAAAGAATGCATGAGTCACAAGCTGGATTAAAGAGTGCTGGAAGAAATATCAGTAACCTCAGATATGCAGATGACATCACCCTTATGACAGAAAGCAAAGAGGAACTAAAAAGCCTCCTGATCAAGGTGAAACATGAGAGTGAAAAAGCTGGCTGAAAACTCAACATTCAAAAAATGAAGATCATGCCCTTCTGTTCTATCACCTCATGGTAAATACAAGGGGAAAGAATAGAAACAGTGACAGACTATTTTCCTGGGCTCTGAAACCACTGTGGATGATGACTGCAGCCAGGAAAATAAAAGACACTGGCTCTTTGGAAGAAAACTTATGACAAACCAAGACAGCATATTAAAAAGCAGAGACATTACTTTACCTACAATTGTCTGTATAGTCAAACCTATGGTTTTTCCAGTAGTCATGTATGGATGTGAGAGCTGGACAACAAAGAAGGCTGAGCATTGAAGAATTGAGGCCTTTAAACTGTGGTGCTGGAGAGACTCTTGAGAGTTCCTTGGACAGCAAGGAGATCCAAACAGTAAATCCTAAAAGAAATTAACCCTGAATATTCATTGGAACGACTGATACTGAAGCTGAAGTCCCAGTACTTTGGCCACCAGATACAAAGAACAAACTCACTGGAAAAGACCCTGATGCTGGGAAAGAATGAAGACAGGGGAAGAAGATAATGATGACAAAGGATAAGATGGTTGAATGGCATGAGTCTGTGAAAACTCTGGGAGATGGTTAAGGACCAGGAAACTTCACGGGCTGCAGTCCATGGACTGCAAAAAGTCAGACACGACTAAGCAACTGAACAACAAAAATCATTTGCTTTAAACTTACATGAATAATACTGTAAATACTTCCGTTAAGTACAAACCAAATTAAAAATAAATATGAAACCAAACTTACATGAAATAGCCAAGTTCAAGATGATATCATTGGAAATTTAGCATGCCTTGTATTTGTTTGAATGTTAACCTGGCCAGCAGTAGTTTATGTCATTTCATGGTACTTGCAAATACTGTGGCAAGAAAGAAAAGAAAAGAAGAAGAAGAAGAAGAAAACCCTTCAAGAATGGGACAAAATAAAAAGTTCACTTTCCATGAAATTTTAGATGACACAGCTTATGTGCCCAAGTGGTAAATAACCTAAATATTTCTGAAATACTTTTAAATCTGAAGGTTTTCTTAAGCTAATGTTCAGTGGCATACTCCTAGAAAACTAGTACAGGCCATTACATGCCTCCCCAGGGGGGTGGAAAAAAGATACGTTCCTTCCAACATATACATGCACAGAAATACTGCAAAATGTTAATGATTAATTTACCCTTTAAATCCTTTAAATTGCACACATGGACTCATAGGTTTTCTTAGCTTCTATGTTAGGTCATCTTGTTGTAATGAAATATTGACAACAAAATATAGATAGTAAAGTATGAAAATAGAAAAAAATAAATGTTTTGACACTGATATTTGGAACAGCATATCAGGTCAGGAAGCAACAGTTAGAACTGGATATGGAACAAAAGACTGGTTCCAAATAGGAAAAGGAGTATGTCAAGGCTGTATATTGTCAACCTGATTATTGAACTTACATGCAGAGTACATCATGAGAAATGCTGGGCTGGAGGAAGCACAAGCTGGAATCAAGATTGCTGGGAGAAATAACCTCAGATATACAGATGACACCACCCTTATGGCAGAAAGTGAAGAGGAATAAAAAAGCCTCCTCTTGATGAAAGTGAAAGAGGAGGGTGAAAAGGTTGGCTCAACATTCAGAAAACTAAGATCATGGCATCTGGTCCCACCACTTCATGGCAAATAGATGGAGAAACAATGGAAACATTGTCAGACTTTATTTTTGGGGCTCCAAAATCACTGCAGATGGTGACTGCAGCCATGAAATTAAAAGACGCTTACTCCTTGGAAGGAAAGTTATGACCAACCTAGATAGCAAATTCAAAAGCAGAGACATTACTTTGCTAACAAAGGTCAGTCTAATCAAGGCTATGGTTTTTCCAGTAGTCATGTATGGATGTGAGAGTTGGACTGTGATGTAAGCTGAGCGCTGAAGAATTGATGCTTTTGAAATGTGGTGTTGGAGAAGACTCTTGAGAGTCCCTTGGACTGCAAGGAGATCCAACCAGTCTATTCTGAAGGAGATCAGCCCTGGGATTTCTTTGGAAGGAATGATGCTAAAGCTGAAAGTCCAGTACTTTGGCCATCTCATGCGAAGAGTTGACTCATTGGAAAAGACTCTGATGCTGGGAGGGATTGGGGGCAGGAGGAGAAGGGGACTACAGAGGATGAGATGGATGGATGGCATCACCGACTCAATGGATGTGAGTTTGGGTGAATTCCGGGAGTTGGTGATAGACAGGGAGGCCTGGCATGCTGCGATTCATGGTGTCGCAAAGAGTCGGACACGACAGAGCAACTGAACTGAACTGAACTGATCCACAGAAAACCTGAGTTTGTTAGGGTTTTGAGAACAATGAAATCCTCCCTTTAATAAAATTCCAACTAAATATTGTACCCTGTACAGAAAAATGTGGAAAGAAATTGACATCCCACTACTTTAGAAGGGAGTCATATTTTCTGCATACTTCAGTGAGACAATAATGTGAAGTCAGACTAAATCTTAACATCACATGGGATTCACTTATTAAAAGAAATGATAAAGTTGACTAAAAAATTCTCACCAAATACTAAAATAGTAAACAATATAGTAACAAAGACAGGACATGGGACAAATAAATGCTACGTAATAATTTTTTGAATCGACTTACTCTCAGGTTTATCTTTTATGTATCTTTTGCTTATCTCAGTTTTTGTATTGATAAAGCTTTCTGATTATATATATATATATATATATATATATGTAAAATGTTAATATTTTCCCATGAAAAGATAAATCATAAGGCTTCCCTGCTGATCCAGTGGTTAAGTATTCTCCATGTAATGCAGAGGACACAAGTTCTATCCGTGGTCAGGGAAGATCATGCATGCCATGGGACAATTAATCCTGTGTGCGACAACTACTGAGACTTCTATCTAAAGCCCAAGAGCTGCAACTACTGAGCCCACATGCCACAATCACTGAAGCTCATGAACCCTAGAGCCCACACTCTACAGCAAGAGAAGCCACCCTAATGAGAAGCCACAATGAGGATCTCACCTTGATGAGGACTACAACTAGAAAGTAACCTCTGCTCACCACAACTAGAGAAAGCCCAAGCAACAAAGACCCAGTGCAGTCAAAAAATAAACAAATTTAAAAAAAAAAAAAAAGAAGAAGAAAAAAAAACATTGCATAATGAAATACACAAGAAATGATCCTTCAATAATATTTTCTCATTTGTTTTTTTTTATTTTATCAACTTCATACTAAGTCACATTGTTCAAAAATAAAAAGGTACATTATCTAATAAACACAACAAAGTACTGCTAAAAACAATCACAGTATATCCAGAGAAATTAAAAAATAAAATAAATAGAAACACAAACTCTCAGACAGTAAAATAGTAAAAGTATATCATATTGAGACATTTCTGACAGTATTATATTGTATACCTGAAGACTAATATGAAGTTGTATGTCATTTATACCTCAATTTCTGTGTATTAATTTTGTATAATGCAACTTTACTGAATTTGCTGACTAGTTCTAACACTTTTTTGTGCACTCTATGATTTTCTATTTACAAGATCATGACAGTAACATTCAGAGACAATTTTAATTTCCAATTTTAATATTTTTTTTCTTTTTCTTGATGGATTTCTCTGACTAGGATTTACAGTATTATATTGCATATAAATGGTGGGAGTGGACAACTTTGTCTTTTTCCTGATCTTAGAGGAAAAGCTTTCAAGTTTTCAGCTTTGGGTATGACATTAACTATGGGGTATCATATATATATATATATTTTTTATTATGTAAAGGTATGTTATTTTAATACTAATTTATAGAGTGTTTTTATCATGAAGGAATGTTGAATTTTGTCAAATGCTTTGTCTACATGTATTGAGATGTTCACCTATTTTTTTCTCTTTTTTTCTATTAATACAGTATATCACATTTATTGAGTTGCATATGCTGGACCATCTTTTCATCCCAGGGATAAATTCCACTTGATCAGGTGTATGATCATTCTAAAATGGTGTTGAATTTGTTCTACTAGTATTTTATTAATTTTAAGAGTTTTTCATCTATATATATCAGAGACATTTACCTATAATTTTCTTTTCTTCTAGTGCCCTTATCTGGTTTTGATATCAGAGCAATGCTGGCCTCATAAAATGATTTGGGGATGATTGCAATTTTTTGGAAGAGCTTGAAAAGGATTAGTATTAATTTTTCTTTAAATATTTGGTAGAAATCACCTGTGAAGCCATGTGTTAGGATTTTCTTTGTTGGGAGATTTTTGGTTACTACTTAGTCACTTTTGTTGTTATTTTCTATTGCCTCATGAATAGTCTTGGTAAATTTTCTGTTTATTGGAATATAGCCTCTTTTATGTAGTCCAGCATGTTGGCATATATTTATTTATAGTAGTCTCTTATGGTCTTTTATATTTATGTGGTATCAATTATAAAATATTAGATTTGACCTATACTTCAGGCCCAATGGACCTAACAAACCTAGTAGACTTATACATAACTCTACTTTCAATACAGTATTATATACAGCTTTCTCAAAGCATACAAAATATTTTTCAGGACAAAGTATATGTTAGGTCAAAAAACAAATCTTTCAAAAATTAAACAAACTGAAATTATGTATATAAACTATATATATATATGTGTGTGTGTGTGTGTATATATATATATATATATATATATATATAATGAGCAATTTGTATATTTTGGAGATTAATCCCTTGTCGGTTACATCACTTGCAAATATTTCCTCCCATTCTGAGGGTTCTTTATTGCTTTGTTTGTTTTATTTTGTTTTGTTCATAGTTTCTCATGCTGTGCAAAACCTTTTAAGCTTAATTAGGTCCCAGTTGCTTAATAATTTAGCTTTAAATTTCAAGGAGGTAAAAAAATAAATAAATAAAATAAACAACTAAGCCCAAAGTAACAAGAGAAAGGAGATAACAACACAAAACAAACAAACAAAAAAAGAGCATAAATAAATTAGAGAGGCAGTAGAAAAGCAATAGAAAATATGAATGAAACTGAATTAATTTTTAAAAAGAGAACATTGAAAAATGTTTTGCTAGACTTACCAAGAAAAAGAGTACTCAAATAAATAAAATTATAAATAAGCAAAGGACCCTACAATTGTTTCTGTTTTCTTATGCTCTTGCTTTATGTCTGCCCTTGTACTGACCTCTGCTTGTTCTTCAGCCTCTTCCAAACCCTGGCCTTTCTCCTGCTCTGTGTTTCTACTCCTGCCTATGATCTTTGATAATTGACCTAGAACTGGATCAGAATAGAAAAGTTTGCTAGGAAAGTGAGTAGCCTAGAAAAATAGAGAATACATAAAATGGTATGAGCCTTTCTCTAAGATTCCCTCATTTTCTTACCTCATAGAATCAGAAGCTGCATAAACCTGACACTTAACTCCTAAACCTAGGCACTAATTGGCATTAGAAATAGGTATCTCCTTACATCTTGGGAGAGAAGTAAACTTTGGTACACTTTGGCAGCAGTTGGGATGTTAAGCATTTTGGACAATTAAGAAAATAGGGTATTCCCTTTTAGAGGAATATAATAAAATATGCAATAAATTCTGAATACTGGCATGATTCTATTGTCTTTCAGGTAGCTGTCTAAAATATCTGACTGCTTTTTTTCTGCAGAAAATTCTTGCTTAGCAAAGAAAATATCCTCAACTCTTCTTGTGTAGGAAAAAAAATGTATATATAGATATAGATATATATGCCAACATAGGGGCGATTGAAAATTAAATATTTAGTAGAAATTTAAATACAGTAAGCATTCTTAAGCACATTTTATTTTGTTATTGGCAAAACTCAATTACATAGATTATTATACATTACATAAGCTTATAATAAAATGAATATTGGTAGATTGTTCATCAGATACCTCCTCTATCAGAATCCAAAGAAGTAGTTTTAAGTCTCAACCAAATATGTTTCTTTGACCCATGACAGAATATCACCAACATCAAGCACCTAAGATGAACAAAATATCAATTTTTTAAATTATAGACAGAATCCAGCCCTGTTGTTGCTGACCCTGCCTAATTCATCTCAAGTTCAGCTTCAAGTCACACCTTTAAACTCTTCTCAGATAAACTGCTGTTTTGAAATGTCATCCTCTATTTAAATCCATATGGGGCCAAAAGTATCAAAAAATATCAGGTGCTATTATTGTTTATGTTATTCTTTTTATTATTTTTTCAATCTTGCCTGTCCTACATCTTGCACATTTGATTTCTCAAAGTTTCTTCTATGGATATCATCTATGAGAGTAATGCATACTTTGAGCAGTTAAACATGCATGAGGCACCAAGCTGCATCCTTATTCTGTAAAGGTATCTCAATAAAAAAAAAAAAATGTTCAATTAGAAAATAAGAATGTGAAATTATTATTTCACAAAATTATTTTTGGTGGGAATTCATAGCCCAACAATCCTTAGAAAATGTCAACTCCCTAAGAACCTGTTTTCTCAACTCTTGGGAGATTATTTATAGGGATAACTTATGTTTACATATGTTTTCCATGGATTTTAATAACTCTTGTTCAAGGCTACGTTTTCAAGGATTCTTGTATAGCATGCATCCTTGGAAGATAGATAGTGTCTCCCTTCAAAACAGGAGAGCTTTGTTTATTGACCAGGGCAATACTCAAGCAGATATGCTTACAGCCACTTTAAAAGATTAGGTTGTTATTCACTGTTAGATCAGGGTTCCTCAACTGTGAAGTAAATTCACTACTTGTACAACACCCACTGAATCACTTTGCTTTTCTATGTGGGATTTGGCAAGTAAGTAGACCAAGGTGAGCAAGAAGAATGCACTGTTTGATGCCATTAATGATGTCCTTTGTCTCTGAACCCAGGAGTTTCATGTCCTCTGTAGGCATCCATGAAACTGTATCAGATTAAGACATTAACTTGCTGACAGGCTAACATCCCAGATCCTCAACGTTCTTGACATCAAAAATAACTGTGTAGTAAATCATAAAGAATATGAATTAAAAAGTTGCTTCCTTTTATCACAGGAACACAGCAACATAAATACCTATTTTCAAAATTAGTGACATTTCAAGTTTCAACTGAGGAGGAGATATATGTTCATTCTTTTACACAATTCATATTTTTGACAAATTGTAAGCCAAGCAAGCTTCTAGGCTCTTAGAACACTATATTACTCAGAGTAGATGAAAATGAGCTCTGGTGAACAAATTGAACCTCAGATACCTCAATACATGTCTACCCCATGGTAGTCCTTTCAGGAAGGAAGACAAGCATTTGTTGATTCAGCACAGAAGTAAAGAATACTATTGAGATATTGAGATATCTTTGCCCAGAAATAGACATTTGGCTGCATTTTACAACATAAGAACTATATCATTTGTGTGTCAAGGAAGTGAATATAGAGTAAATATTGTTGCCTCCATAGCACTGTGAGTGTTTTGAACAGAAAGAAGATATGTTTCTTGTTTTCAAAATTATAATAGTCTTAATGGGAATGAAAGAGTGAGAAAAAAAAAACAGGCAACTATAATACAATATAATAGTAATAATAGTAACGTGTACTCACTGTAAGTATGCATTCCAATTCAGTGTGTACTTAGGGAGATTTTCTTATAAAAAGAGGCAGCTAAAATGAGATACACAGGATCATCAGCTATTAGCCTGGAGAAGCAAAGTGTGAGAGATTTACCTAAATTAATAATACATTGTTCTAGAATATCCCACGGTTGGCTCAGAACATCTGACCTTAACATCCAGTATCTCTATCCTCTGGTGGAAAAGGAGAAACACACATCACACAGTACATATCTCATTAAAAAGTGGTTTATATTTGTATTAATAGGTGGAGACATATGGAAATAACAGAATGATTTTTGAGTATTTCAATTTGATGAACAAAGCTTTGATCCAGACAACTCGTTTGCGACTGTCTGTAATATGTACATTTCTGAAATCTGAAGAACAACAGTCTCAGCATTCATGTCAATGGTTATTCATAACAAGCTTTATTCTGCAGATAAATCCAGCATTTATAAAAGGAGATGATATCTCTATAGATAGTGGTTGGATTCTACTCAACACCACCTGGTAATGTGTGAAGGGAATTGTCTCTATGCAGGAACTTCCATCTTAGCCCTGGGATGATTCATTTATTGATGTCTGAGACATGCAAACAGTGCTATTAAAATCCTGCCATTTAGCTCAAGACTTGGTGACACTGAAATGTCTCTCCCCTCTTTGAGAGGTTTTTGAAACAGAGGATCTAAAGATAAATTGAAATAAAAATTATGAGAATAAGTAGTATGGCAAAACCAATACAATATTGTAAAGTAATTAGCCTCCAGTTAAAATTAACAAATTATATTTTAAAAAATGAGTCAAAAATTGATGTGAGCTAAAACCTATTTAAATATTAACATGCTATCATTACCACAAATTTCTTAAGTGACTTTATTTAAACGTTAAAGTCATTTGAAATGAAAAAGCTATTTTAATAGGATAATTTAGAAAAAAGCCAGCAGCTTTGTATCAGTTTAAAGGAGAAAAAGATACACACAATTTTATAAAATAGAATTATATTTAGAAGTAGTTTTTAAATAATCTTCTTTTAGCCAGACTCTCCTGGTTTCCATGGTGTCTACTGGGGCAAAGTGACATGCCAATTCACAATTAACTAAATAAAGAAATTTTTCAAATGAACAATGAGAATGGCTGAGTAAATGATCATTGTTAATGACTTTGAACAAACAGGTTAATTGACATTGGGAGTTTGAGACATTTCGTGTGTCATTTTCTGATAAAGGTGATAATATTCCTCATTTTTTCCTTAACAGTATCCACTGCCCTGCCATATGGGAGGCAGTTTTCCTAGTCTGAATCTGTCCTTCAGCGTGCTAAGCTCATTTTCATATCAGATAACTTTAAATGAAGAGAGAGGTCTGTGCCAGACAGTAATGAAACAGAGATCTACTGCTCCTGCAGGAGGGAAGGAGAGCAGGAACATCCTTTGCTCTTGGACTGGTTCCTAGAGTTAAACATAGGCTGCTTTTCTGATACAAAACACCCAAACTGATGACAACACTCTTAACAACTTCTTATAATTTGAGCTTTCACTCTCCCAAAAGCTGTCCCACTTCAAATTTTCCCTGTTCCTAATAATAACCCGCTGCTCAAGCCACCAAGCTGAGTCACTGCCTAGCCACCCAAGTCTACTATTTTAGCATCCTGTTAAATCAGTTAATTACCAGACCTTCAGATTTTACCTCTCTGCATGATTCAAATTTTGTTCTGTCACGTTTCTGTACTCTAGATAATTGTCTTAGATAATTGTCTTAATACATCTTGAACAGAGCTGAATTTTCTTACTGCTGGACTGTCAGGGAAGGGTTATTTAAATGGATATCTGTCTATATTAGTTGGCTACTGAAACACCTGTAGGGATTTCTTCTGCATTTAAGAAAATAGGCAGCAGATAATCTATAGCCTAATTTACGAGATTCTGCAATGACACCCCACTCCAGTACTCTTGCCTGGAAAATTCCATGGATGAAGGAGCCTGGTAGGCTGCAGTCCATGGGGTCGCTAAGAGTTGGACACGACTGAGTGACTTCACTTTCACTTTTCACTTTCATGCATTGAAGAAGGAAATGGCAACCCACTCCAGTGTTCTTGCCTGGAGAATCCCAGGGACGGGAGAGCCTGGTGGGCTGCCATCTATGGGGTCGCACAGAGTCGGACACAACTGAAGCGACTTAGCAGCAGCAGCAGCATCATTAGCTTTCACCTGCATTTCCATGCTTGCCTCTTCTATTGGTTATTGAACATTCTTTATCACTCCCTTTGTCTAATGCTTTTGAAACCAAATGCAATTTCCCCAATGGGATATTTGCCAGTTCACACTATTTTATTTTAATTTGCACTCAGAATCACATATTTAAATGATACAGTAAGTACTAAGATTTAATAATTATGAACTTAATTTTCTGTTTTTATGATTAATCACCTTTACTCACAAATAGATAGGGCATATGTAGACAGGGAAAGTATGTAATTAATTAAAAACTTTATATCTACAATATATCCAAGAAATAAGGAAAACATTTATTGTGTGAATGAGCAAAACTTTTCAAGTGTTTTGTTTAGTGTTGTACAACTACAATCAAATAAATATCCCAGTCCACTCTATAACTTTATACCAAAGATTTCTATTTAAGTCCAATATCTCCATTACCTTAAGGAACAGACTTTCATGAATGCTTCATTAAATCAAATAATTGTCTACACTTGCTTTACAAGTAACTTTCTGTTTTATGTATTTATTTATTTATTTTTTTGCAATAAGCTATCCATTTCAGTTCAGTTCAGTTCAGTGGCTCAGTCATGTCCGACTCTTTCCAACCCCATGGACTGCCACACACGAGGCCTATATGTCCATCAGCAACTCCCGAAGTTTCCTCAAACTCATGTCCACTGAGTCAGTAATACCATCTAACCATCTCATCCTCTGTTGTCCCCTTCTCTTCCTGTCTTCAATCTTTCTTAGTTTCATGGTCTTTTCAAATCGATCAGTCTTTGCATCAGGTGGCCAAAGTATTGGAGTTTCCGCTTCAACATCAGTCCTTCCAATGAATATTCAGGACTGATTTCCTTTAGGTTGTACTTCCTTGATGTCCAAGGGACTTTCAAGAGTCTTCTCCAATATCACAAATCAAAACCATCAATTCTTTGGCACTCAGCTTTCTTTATACTCCAACTTTTGCATCCATATACGACTACTGGAAAAAAAAAAACATAGCTTTGACAAGATGGAATTTGTTGGCAAAGTAATGACTCTGCTTTTTAATATGCTGTCTAGGTTGGTCATAACTTTGCTTCCAATGAGCAAACATCTTATAATTTCATAACTGCAGTGATTTTGGAACCCAGAAAATAAAGCCTGTCATTGTTTCCACTGTTTCCCCATCTATTTGCCATGAAGTGATGGGACCAGATGCCATGGCCTGAGTTTTCTAAATGTTGCATTTCAAGCCAACTTTTTCACTCTTCTCTTTCACTTTCATCAAGAGACTCTAGTTCTTCTTCACTTTTTGCCATTAGGATGTCATCTGCATATCTGAGGTTATAGATATTTCTCATTTCTCCCAGCAAATCTTGATTCCAGCTTGTGCTTCAACCAGCCTGGCATTTCACCTGATGTACTCTGCATATAAGATAAATAAGCAGGGTGACAATATACAGCCTTGACGTACTCCTTTCTTAATTTGCAACTAGTCTGTTGTTCCATATCCAGCTGTAACTTTTTCTTCGTAACCTGCATACAGATTTCTCAGGAAGCAGGTCAGGTGGTCTAGTATTCCCATCTCTTTCAGAATTTTCCACAATTTATTGTGACCTACACAGTCAAATGTTTTGATGCAGTCAATAAAGCAGAAGTAGATGTTTTTCTGGAATTCTCTTCCTTTACTATGATTCAACAGATGTTGGCAATTTGATCTCTGGTTGCTCTGCCTTTTCTAAATTCAGCTTGAACATCTAGAAATTCATAGTTCAGGCACTGCTGATGTCTGGCTTGGAGACTTTGGAGCATTACTTTGCTAGTGTGTGAGATAAGTGCAGTTGTGCAGTAGTTTGAACATTCTTTGGCATTGCCTTTCTTTGGGATTGGAATGACAACTGACTTTTTCCAGTCTGTGGCCACTGCTGAATTTTCCAAAATTGCTGACATATTGCATGCAGCACTTTCACAGCATCATCTTTTAGGGTTTGAAATAGCTCAACTGGAATTCCATCACCTCCACTAGCTTTTTCATAGTGATGCTTCCTAAGGCCCACTTCGCTTCACATTCCAGGATGTCTGGCTCTAGGTGAGTGATCACATTATCATGATTATCTGGGTCATGAAGATCTTTTTTGTACAGTTCTTCTATGTATTCTCGCCACCTATTCTTATTATCTTCTCTTTCTGTTAGGTCCATATCATTTCTGTCCTTTATTGTTCCCATCTTTGTATGAAAATTACCTTGATATCTCTAATTTTCTTGAAGAGATCTCTAGCCTGTCCCATTCTGTTGTTTTCCTGTTTCTTTGCACTGATCACTGAGGAAGGCTTTCTTATCTCTCCTTGCTTTTCTTTGGAGCTCTGTATTCAAATGGGTATATCTTTCCTTTTCTCCTTTGCATTTCACATCTCTTTTTTCATAGCTATTTGTAAGGCCTCTTCAGACAACCATTTTACCTTATTGCATTCTTTTTCTTGGGGGTGGTCTTGATCAATGCAGTGATCAAGACCATCCCTAAGAAAAAAAATCCCTTTTTACATTGTTGCAAATATTTTATTTGTCACAATTAATAGCTCATGCCAGGTCCTCAGCCACTCAGCTCTCCTATCAGGAGACAACTCATCTTACTTGTTTCTGGTAGTTGCATCACAGATATTCTACTTATTTACATGCAGATATTTGTTATTACTTTCATTTTCTTCTTCTATTTTCATGTTAGCACATATATTTTTATTCTGTAACTTGACCAGAAAAACATCTATTTCTGCTTTATTGACTATGCAAAAGCCTTTCACTGTGTGGATCACAAAAAAACTGTCAAAAATTCTTAAACAATTGGGAATACCAGACCACCTGACCCGCCTCTTGAGAAATCTGTATGAAGGTCATGGAACAACAGGCTGGAACCAAATAGGAAAAGGAGTACATCAAGGCTGTATATTGTAACCTTACTTATTTAACTTATATGCAAAGTACATCATGAGGAATGCTGGGCCGGAAGAAGCACAAGCTGTAATCAAGATTGCCAGGAGAAATATCAGTAACCTCAGATAAGCAGATGACACCACCTTTATAGCAGAAAACGAAGAAGAATTAAAGAGCTTCTTGATGAAAGTGAAAGAGGAGAGTGAAAACGTTGGCTTAAAGCTCAACATTCAGAAAACCAAGATCATGGCATCCAGTCCCATTACTTCATGGCAAATAGATGGGGAAACAGTGGAACAGTGTCAGACTTTATTTTTCTGGGCTCCAAAATCACTGCAGATGGTGATTGCAGCCATGAAATTAAAGGATGCTTACTCCTTGGAAGGAAAGTTATGACCAACGTAGATAACATATTAAAAAGCAGAGACATTACTTTGCCAACAAAGGTCCATCTAGTCAAGTCCATGCCTTTTCCAGTGTTCATGTATGGATGTGAGAGTTGGACTATAAAGAAAGCTGAGCCCATAAGAATTGATGCTTTTGAACTGTGGTGTTGAAGAAGACTCTTGAGAGTCCTTTGGACTGCAAGGAGATCTAACCAGTCCATGGTAAAGGAGATTGGTCCTGGGTGTTCATTGGAAGGACTGATGCTGAAGCTGAAGCTCCAATACTTTGGCCACCTGATGTGAAGAGCTGACTCATTTGAAAATACCCTGATGCTGGGAAAGATTGAGGGAAGGAGGAGAAGGGGACAACAGAAGGTGAGATGGTTGGATGGCATCACTTACTCAATGGACATGGGTTTGAGTGAACTCCAGGAGTTGGTGATGAACAGGGAGGCCTGGCATGCTGTGGTTGATGGGGTCGCAAAGAGTTGGACATGACTGAGCAACTGAACCTAACTAAACTGAACTTGACAATGTGTATAGATGATTTTCAGGTATACCTGTATCTATATTTAATCTTAAACTTTTATTTTACAAATTTTTATCATATACTTAGTAGAAAGTATAAGGTACCTCCAAGTAATTATCCCTTATCCCAACACTTAATCAAATTTGTCATTTTTTTGTTTTCTCTAACCCCCTCATTTGTTGCTCTTGTGGTTGCATTATTTCTCTGGAGTATTTTAAAGCAAACACAGGCATTATAACATTTTACTTATTTCAAGCTTACAAATATTTTTAAGTAAGGATATTTTGGGGAAACTTTTATTTTGATATAATGTCCATTTAACAGATACATTTTAGGAATAGTACAAAGCCTCTTTCACCTTTTAAAATATGGACAACTAATAATAGTGCTTACAGTAAATGCTATTTTCCTGCTATTTTCCAGGTACTAGTTCTGTTTTCCATTTATTATAACAGTTAGCAATTAAACTAAATAATTTAGGAATTTGAATGTGAAAACTGGAGTTGTATTACTGACTCTCATTAGCTGTGATATTGAATTTGTCTACATCATAATTCCCTCATATGTAATATGGGAACAAAACTTTTCACAGACTGGCCAAACTTATGTTATCCTTTCTCATATGGGCAGCTTTAGCTGGGAAACTCATTGAAATTAGCTAAAATTCCCATAAACAATATGATGACTGAGGCAAATTACTTTGCTTTTGTATCAGAGTTTGTACATGTGTGAGTTCTCAGTCACTTAATCATGTCAGAGTCTTTGAGACACCACAGATTGTAGCCCAGCAGTCTCCTCTGTCCTTGGAATTTTCCAGGCAAGAACATGAGTGGGTTACCATTTCCTACTTCAGGGGATCTTTCTAACTCAGGGATAAAGCCTAGGTCTCTTGTGTCTCCTGCTTTGCCTGGAAGATTCTTCATCACTATACCACCCGGGTTTATATTTTACACTGTCTACCCTGGTCACCCCACTGGAGATCTCTTAAGCCCAAATCAAGTAGTACCTGGGAAAAGATTTTGTAATTTTGAAATGTTAAACAAATTAACCTTTCAAATTTTTTCAGATCTCTCTCTCTCTCTCTCTCTATTGCATATTGATCACAAGTTCATTGAATCTAAAAAAAACCAAATTTTTATAAAAGTAAATTGTTTTCCTTTCCATAACTTTCTAAACTTCATACAATGAAGTATTTTACTTTTACATTTAAAATAAAATTGTAATATTTTAAAATAATGAAGAAAGTAATAAGAATTATGGCAAAATATTCAAGTAGAAGCATGAGAACATCTGAAGCTGTCATTTGTCCCTAGTTCTGTGATAAGGATGCTATGAAATCACACAGTGTTGCCACTTAACCAGCTTTGATATTCTAAGAAAAAGAAAGCAATTTCAAAACTGAGAACAGAAACCTTTTCAGAAATAAGTCAGGGAATGGAGGGAGAATAAAGAAGACTGACAGCAGCTGGGTGGGAGTAGCACATGCAGAGAACTTCAGGGAAAGGAGAGCATGAGGATGAGCTGGACCAGAAGTGAGGGCCTAGGAAAAGCCAGTGTGCACACACACTCAGGGGCACACACACACACACACACACACACAAACACATTTCTAGTAGATACTTTAAATACTTTGTCCTCCAATTTTAGAATATGACTTCATATCAGTCCTTAGGGAAGAAATTATAGTAGCCTTCCTGAGAAAATGTTTAGAAAGATCAAATAAGGAAAGAGAAATGAGCTCCTATCTTTAGTTAAGAGTTAGGACAGCTGAAGGTAGTTGTAGGTTAGTAAAGAAATTGAAGATGAAGAAAATTGGATGTGTAAAAAGATTTGATGTAAAATAGTCAGAAGATCAGAAACTTTAAACACCAGCTAAACTGGAGGCTTCTATAAGTGTGTGTGCATGTGTATACACAGGTTAAGAATGTGAAATACACTACAGGAACTTCTCCACAGACAAAACACTTCCATTCCAAGAGCACATTCATAAGTCCAACAAAATTATCCCAGAGAAAGAAAGAAAGTGAAATCACTCAGTTGTATCAGCCTCTTTGCAACCCCATGAACTGTAGTCTGCCATGCTCCTCCACCGATGGGATTTTCCAGGCAAGAATACTGGAGTGGATTGCCATTTCCTTCTCCAGGGAGTCTTCCCAGGGATAGAACCTGGGTCTCCTGCACTGCAGGCAGACTTTTTACCATCTGAGCCACCAGAGAAGCCCAAAATTTAGCCTAGGTACTCAGTTAGCAGAAGCAGCTATATACTGCTGCTTTTACACTATCTTGAAGACAAGCTGAGCTTGAAATAAAGATACTGTACTACTGTATTGAGTTAGTTTCACTGAGTTAGAGTTAGACAAGGCTGTGATTCTAGTGTGATTAGACTGACTTGTTTTCTGTGATTATGGTTTCAGTGTGTCTGCCCTCTGATGCCCTCTTGCAACACCTACCATCTTACTTGGGTTTCTCTTACCTTGGACGTGGGGTATCTCTTCACGGCTGCTCCAGCAAAGCGCAACTGCTGCTCCTTACCTTGGATGATGGGTATCTCCTCACCGCCGCCCCTTCTGAACTTGAACATGGAATATCTCTTCTAGGCCCTCCTGTGCCCATGCAGCCACCACTCCTCGGGTGTGGGGTAGTTACTCCCGGCTGCCACCCTTGGCCTGGGGCAAAGGGTAGCTCATTCCAGCCACCGCCCTTGACCTCAGATGTGGGGTAGCTCCTCTTGGCTGCTCCTGCGCTGTCACAGCCTGGCACTCTTGGCTGCTGACCCTGACCTCAGACGCGGGGTAGCTCCTCTCAGCCGCCGCCCCTGACCTCAGGCAGGGGTAGCGCTTCTCGGCTGCTCCTGCACTGTTGCAGCCAGGCACTCTCGCTGCCGCCCCTTGGGCATGAGGTCTTCCCAGCTTCTGCCCCTGACCTCGGACGTGGGGTAGCTCCTCTCGGCCACGCTATATGCAACGTTGCAGCTGCCCACGCTATGTGCGCCATTGCAGCCGCCCATCAAGATGGGTGGGTTATGGTGGAGAGGGCGGACATGCGGTTCACTGGAGAAGGGAATGGCAAACCTCTTCAGGATTGTTGCCTTGACAACCCCATGAACAGTATGAAAAGGAAAAATGATAGAATACTGAAAGAGGAACTCCCCAGGTCAGTATGTGCCCAATATACTGCTGGAGACCAGTGGGGAAATAACTCCAGAAAGAATGAAGGGATGGAGCCAAAGGGAAAACAATACCCAGCTGTGGATGTGACTGGTGATAAAAGCACGGTCCGATGCTCTAAAGAACAATATTGCATAGGAACCTGGAATGTCAGGTCCATGAATCAAGGCAAATTCGAAGTGATCAAACAGGAGATGGCAAGAGTGAACGTCAACATTCTAGGAATCAGCGAACTAAAATGGACTGGAATGGGTGAATTTAACTCAGATGACCATTATATCTACTACTGCGGGCAGGAACCCCTCAGAAGAAATGGAGTAGCCATCATGGTCAACGAAAGTGTCCGAAATGCAGTACTTAGATGCAATCTCAAAAACAACAGAATCATCTCTGTTCATTTCCAAGGCAAACCATTCAATATCACAGTAACCCAAGTCTATGCCCCAACCAGTAACGCTAAAGAAGCTGAAGTTGAATGATTCTACGAAGACCTACAAGATTTTATAGAATTAACACCCAAAAAAAGATGTCCTTTTCATTATAGGGGACTGGAATGCAAAAGTAGGAAGTCAAGAAACACCTCGAGTAACAGGCAAATTTGGCCTTGGAATGCGGAATGAAACAGGGCAAAGACTAATAGAGTTTTGCCAAGAAAATGCACTGGTCATAGCAAACACCCTCTTCCAACAACACAATAGAAGGCTCTACACATGGACATCACCACATGGTCAACACCGAAATTGGATTGATTATATTCTTTGCAGCCAAAGATGGAGAAGCTCTATACAGTCAACAAAAAACAAGACCAGGAGCTGACTGTGGCTCAGATCCTGAACTCCTTATTGCCAAATTCAGACTGAAATTGAAGAAAGTGGGGAAAACCACTAGGCCATTCATGTATGACCTAAACCAAATCCCTTATGATCATACAGTGGAAGTGAGAAATAGATTTAAGGGCCTTGATCTGATAGAGTGCCTGATGAACTATGGACGGAGGTTCGTGATATTGTACAAGAGACAGGGATCAAGACCATCCCCATGGAAAAGAAATGCAAAAAAGCAAAATGGCTATCTGAGGAGGCCTTACAAATAGCTGTGAAAAGAACAAAAGTGAAAAGCAAAGGAGAAAAGGAAAGATATAAATATCTGAATGAAGAGTTCCAAAGAATAGCAAGAAGACATAAGAAAGCCTTCCTCAGCGATCAATGCAAAAAAATAGAAGAAAACAACAGAATAGGAAAGACTAGAAATCTCTTCAAGAAAATTAGAGATACCAAGGGAACATTTCATGCAAAGATGAGCTCGACAAAGGACAGAAATGGTATGGACATAACATAAAAAGAATATATTAAGAAGATGTGGCAGGAGTACACAGAAGAACTCTACAAAAAAGATCTTCACGACCAAGATAATCACGATGGTGTGATCAATCACCTAGAGCCAGACATCCTGGAATGTGAAGTCAAGTGGGCCCTAGAAAGCATCAGTACGAACAAAGTTAATGGAGGTGATGGACTTCCAGTTGAACTATTTCAAATCCTGAAAGATGATGCTGTGAAAGTGCTCCACTCAATATGCCAGCAAATTTGGAAGACTCAGCAGTGGCCACAGGACTGGAAAAGATCAGTTTTCATTCCAATCCCAAAGAAAAGCAATGCCAAAGAATGCTTAAACTACCGCACAATTGCACTCATCTCACACACTGGTAAAGTAATGCTCAAAATTCTCCAAGCCAGTCTTCAGCAATACGTGAACCGTGAACTTCCTGTTGTTCAAGCTGGTTTTAGAAAAGGCAGAGGAACCAGAGATCAAATTGCCAACACCTGCTGGATCATGGAAAAAGCAAGAGAGTTCCAGAATAAACATCTATTTCTGCTTTATTGACTATGCCAAAGCCTTTGACTGTGTAGATCACAATAAACTGTGGAAAATTCTGAAAGAGATGGGAATGCCATACCACCCGACCTGCCTCTTGAGAAACCTATATGCAGGTCAGGAAGCAACAGTTAGAACTGGACATGGAACAACAGACTGGTTGCCAATAGGAAAAGGAGTACATCAAGGCTGTATATTGCTGCCCAGCTTATTTAACTTATATGCAGAGTACATCATGAGAAATGCTGGGATGGGAGAAGCACAAGTTGGAATCAATATTGTTGGGAGAAATATCAATAACCTCCGATATGCAGATGACACCAACTTTATGGCAGAAAGTGAAGAGGACTTAAAAAGCCTCTTGATGAAAGTGAAAGTGGAGAGTGAAAAAGTTGGCTTAAAGCTCAACATTCAGAAAACTAAGATCATGGCATTTGGTCCCATCACTTCATGGGAAATAGATGGGGAAACAGTGTCAGACTTTATTTTTTGGGGCTCCAAAATCACTGCATATGGTTATTGCAGCCATGAAATTAAAAGATACTTACTCCTTGGAAGGAAAGTTATGACCAACCTATATAGCATATTCAGAAACAGAGCCATTACTTTGCCAATAAAGGTCCCTCTGGTCAAGGCTATGGTTTTTCCAGTGGTCATGTATGGATGTGAGAGTTGGACTGTGAAGAAAGCTGAGCACCGAAGAATCGATGCTTTTGAACTGTGGTGTTGGAGAAGACTCTTGAGAGTCCCTTGGACTGCAAGGAGATCCAACCAGTCCATTCTGAAGGAGATCAGCCCTGGGATTTCTTTGGAAGGAATGATGCTAAAGTTGAAACTCCAGTACTTTGGCCACTTCATGCGAAGAGTTGACTCATGAAAAAGACTCTGATGCTGGGAGGGATTGGGGGCAGGAGGAGAAGGGAATGACAGAGGATGAGATGGCTGGATGGCATCACTGACTCAATGGACATGCGTCTGAGTATCTCCAGGAGTTGGTGATGCACAGGAAAGCCTGGCGTGCTGTGATTCATGGGCTCACAAAGAGTCGGATACGACAGAGCGACTGAACTGAACTTAACTGACTTTTTTTTTTTTAATTTTATTTTATTTTTAAACTTTACAATATTGTATTAGTTTTGCCAAATATCAAAATGAATCTGCCACAGTTATACCTGTGTTCCCCATCCTGAACCCTCCTTCCTCCTCCCTCCCCATACCCTCCCTCTGGGTCGTCCCAGTGCACCAGCCCCAAGCATCCAGTATCGTGCATCGAACCTGGACTGGCGACTCGTTTCTTACATGATATTATACATGTTTCAATGCCATTCTCCCAAATCTCCGCACCCTCTCCCTCTCCCACAGAGTCCATAAGACTGATCTATACATCAGTGTCTCTTTTGCTGTCTCGTACACAGGGTTATTGTTACCATCTTTCTAAATTCCATATATATGCATTAGTATACTGTATTGGTGTTTTTCTTTCTGGCTTACTTCACACTGTATAATAGGTTCCAGTTTCATCCATCTCATTAGAACCGATTCAAAGAAATGAACTGACTTTCTTTGGAATAGAGTACTATACATCACAGTACACAAAAGCTCAATCACTTGTATAGAGGATGCGTACACATGACAATGTGCATCCTACAAGTGAACTAACTTACAAGATTGGACATTGAATGCATGCATGTTCACACTTTTGAAAGTTTGCAATATGAAGTTTTGCATCTGGAGGACTTAATGTATATCTAAATATGTAAGGATCATTGGCTAAAATTCAGCTAATATAATGAGGAAAGTATTCTTTTAATTACAAATGAAACTTAAAACATGTTTTTAGTAGAACCCAAACACTGATTTAGGGGCTTCCCTGGTGGCTTAGTGGTAAAGAATCCACGTACAATGTAGGAGACATGCGTTCTATCCCTGAGTCCAGAAGATCCCTTGGCGAAGGAAATGGCAACCCACTCCAGTGTTTTTGCCTGAGAATCTCATAGATGGAGGAGTCTGGTGGGCTCTAGTCCATGGGGTCACAAAAGAGACATGACTTAGCAATCAAACAACAACAACCACAAACACTGATTTTATTCCATGTCACTTCTTAAACTAGTTAAATGATTTCTCATAAACATTAGAAAAATGTAATTAATGAGTTTGGGCAAAATGTGGAAGTTCAGACATTAACTGAACCTTAAAATAAGAACAATAAGATAAAACTAGAGTGTTTTCTGGTGCAGTGACTGAACTGGCAGAGTGATTTAACTTGATTGAACAAATTCATCTCTTACAGATGGCAGAACTACAACTGCTTGAAGTCATTTGAGCTGCCAGTACTGAGATAGAAAAGATCCTTGAATTTCTACTTTGGAAAATGTGTGAAATACAGAAATAGCTTCCAAAGCAGTTCAAGGAAAAGAAGTTGTTCAGTCAAATTCAGAGAGTATCCATCATTTTCAAAGTGACTACACACAATTAGGGTCATGATCTACAGAATCAGTCTCTATCCGAATTAATTTGAGCTGGCTACACCTGCTCCAGAGAAGTGTCCTGATTTTCTGATTTAGAATACAGGAGTGGAGGATGGCAGTTCAGGGATCTCTGCTTCCATGGGTGACTTTCATCCTCAGTAAGGCTTCTTTTAGAGAGATTCATAGTTGAAAGTGGTATAACAGGAACCCTAATCAGTTTCCCAAAAGAATGTGAATTTCCTTAGGTCGTTTCTAGCTACCTCCAAATTGAAACAGCACACTTAAACCAGATCACCAAACGGCCATATATATAACACATAAGGCTTCAGTCTTCAAATTCATAATCCTGGGGCGTCTCAGGTATATCTGAAGTTACAATTTAGTTATCTACTCCTGTGATTTTTAAAATTTACATATTTTCCCATGAACTAATATATAGCCTTTGTTTTTCAGCATTATTAAAAAGCAAAGCAAAACAAAACAAACAAACAAAAAGTCACTTTGAATCGAACCATAAGCAGGAGGGTTATTGAGATAATTCAGGCTTAGCATAGGATGTTTCTGTAGCCTAATAAGGTTACTTGTTGACATTTTAACATACAATCTAAAGGAAGTTCTAATTCTATTTATTTGCTTTATATTCAATGATTTTTATCAAAATTTATGTGTGAAAATACTATGTATAAATCACTATATGATGTGAATAATTATTACTACACTGATATTACTCATACATAATCAGTACGCAATTACCATTTAACTACTGGCAATTTTATTTTTTTTTTTAAATTTCTAACCCATTAAGATCTGTAATGGGTTAGAACATTATGTAACCCCAATCCCAAATATTACTTGTTTACATCTACCTACTAGGCACCACACAAGTAGTTCAACTGAACATATTCAATTCTGAACAAAGGTTTATGAAATAACTCCCTAAATCTGACCTTTATTTTGTTTTCCCTACCCATCCTTCCAGTTGCCTAAGGCAGAAAGAATCCCTTTGCTTCTCACTTTTTTTTTTTTTTTTTTACCACTAACATACAAAACACAGGTTAATTTATTTTGATTGTACCTCTGACTTAGCTTTCCTAGTCATACTAACTTCAGTGTATAGAAGCTTCGACTACTGTTTTCCACCTTAACTGCACTGTTACTTTGAGAGATGCTTGTTACTTCTAATACCTGACTCTTTATGGGGTTCTGTTGCTGAAATTTGAGAATTTCTCTCAACTTCCACCTTAATGTTTAGGTTTTTCTAATCTGTTTAGTTAATTTCCCCGTGTCTAGTAGTGTAATTGTTCAGCATTCTTTTGACTGTGTTCTCCCATCACATTGATTTACTCTAAACTTCATCTTAGTAATGCTATATGTGTATATACACATATATCTTTATAGTCATGCTATCAATTCTTAAATTATGTGTTAATGCATATAATGTTTTTTGGGAACATCCCCTCATTCCTATAACTGAATAAGTTCTCCTGCTACCTGATATCTTATCAGACTGTATCAGCCACCTTGTTACCTCTTTTTTGTCCCCAGTTGACTTCAGGCCCGTGAAGTATAGCAACAGTTTCTTTCTTCCCATTGTATCCTCAGGTCCTGACACAATGTCTAGCATAATATGGACACACAATAATTTTTTGCTAATTATCAAATGGTTATATTATGATGCAAACACTGACCCCCAACAATATTAATCATTGTGCCCTTTGGTTAATTCATTAGAACCAGGCAGTTCTCATCTTAAACAACTTGAATTGCAATTAAACCATTTATTCTTTCATGTTGTTCCTTAATAAATTATCACCATTTCCTATTCAAATGTCAACAAACACATTTTAGTCACTGCTTGTACAGTGACTATCTAGTTGAGCTAACTTCATAAGGAATTGCCCTCTCAGAGTTAAATTTTAATAAGGGAAATTGGGCAAGTACATAAAAATGACAATACCATTTATTCATGCTTCCAGTTTTTCATTCATGAAGCAGATAAGTATTAAAGGCATCCCCTGTGTCCAGTATTGCTCTAAGTACTGGTAAACAAAACATACAAAATGCCTGTCATCCTGTGAATTATCTTGTAGCAGAGAAAAACAGAAAATAAACTCACAATAACTCAAATGGTGCTAAGTGCCATGGAGAAATGTGTAATAGGTAAAGTGATGGAACATACAGAGAAAGCTTCCTACATTCTGTGGGCTGGTCTGGGAAGGTCTCACTAATGGGGACATTGAGCAGGAGCCAAATATGGAGATGAGGAGAAAGGAGCTGTGTGGACTTGGAAGGGAACAGCATCCTAGGTATGGAGAAGAATGTGCAAAGATGAGCCAGGCTTGTTTTCAGAACAGCGAGAAACCTCTGGCATGAGAGCACTGACTGTTGGGTTACTGAAAGCGGGGCTCAGAAGCATAATTGCACCTGACTACACAGGTTCTCACAGATAATTCAAAACTTCAACCTCCCTATTGACCTAAATAAGAAGACTGGATGATTTTGAGTAGAGTCAAGACCAGACCTGGTTTATCCTTTGAAAGGATAACTATTTCCTCCATGGCACCTCTGGAAAAGGTGACTGGTACAGCTGAAAGAGAGAAACACAGCCCCACTCAATCCAAAGGGAAAGAGTCTCTAACCACTTATGGAAAACACCCAGGACACAGAGAAAATTAGTCTTAAAGTACAGGTCAATTAAGTTAATGCACACTCACCCTCTTGAAAATACTAGGATTGTATCCCCAATGGCACTAATTTGTGGACAATTCCTAGCTTTCTTGATTCCAAGGTCTTATTCTCATGGAAACAATGAAACAAGTTTGCTGATTCACAAGATAGAGGAAACTTTTGAAACTTTAAAAATGGCTCCACAGTATCTATTATTAGATTGTCTACCTAGCACACATGTGACAGGTGATTTCAAATTAAAAAAAAAAAAAAGATAATTACCAAAAACAGTAGTCTAACATCTTAAAAAAATGTGTTATGTACTGAAAAGGTACAGCATTAGGTACTGAAAAGATACATGGAAAATAATAGTTTACATTATTGAAATGTATTAATAAATCCTTTTTTATCTCCTGGCTAAGAAGTCAAAATTATTTTAACTTATCTCCCTATATATTCTTATTCAGATTTTGAAACTTTTGATTTTTTTTTCAGTACTTTAACTCCTGGTATCAATAGGCTGTAGAGTTCAGAATTTACTTCTAGAAATGTTTTATTAGCATTTACAAATGCGTGAGAATGATTCAATCAGTATGGTCTTAAGTTCTGGGACTTTAAATACTTGAAAAAGAACTACTATGTGTATATGTGTGTGTGACACTTTATAATAACTAACTTTTAGCTTGTTGTGTTTTATATGCACCTTTTTTTTTCTTCCATTTTTACAGTGAATCTGGAGCAAACAATATTGTTCTGGTTCATGTGATATTTTGGAGAGAATGAGTATTCTTGTAATCCCTTGTTTTCTTATAACCCTCAGGCCACCTATTGTTACAAACAGGCACATACAAAATGAGTAGTTAATTCTTGTCACTTAATATGCATAATTTGTGTAATTAATTGTGGTTTAAAACACATAGTAATCATCTCATCATTTTCTTTGTGCTATTGTCTCTGTGTGCACCCACTGATTTTAACAAACCACCAGAACCACAACCCTGTGCCCTCAGCACAGATCTACATTATTCTTCTGATTATAGGCCCATTATGTTTGCAACGTAAATAAATCTGTTTCCACATAGAAAAGGGCTCCCTAGAATATTAATAATTCCACATAGAAACACTGTCCTATAGGACAGTGACACAGAGCTACATTCATGGTTTACTTTGAGTTCTATAATATATGAAACTACAGTTTCTAAATGATTTCCCCTATTTTATGACCTAATCACTGAAGCCAACTCTGTATCCAGGCCAGTTTGCTCATCTGGTTTGAGCCTGGTTCAAATAAAATAAATGTGTGTTTGATTTCCATATGGGCTACTTAGCTATTCCCAGAGTAAGCCTGCTGCTGCTGCTGCTAAATCGCTTCAGTTGTGTCCAACTCTGTGCGACCCCATAGACGGCAACCTACCAGGCTCCCCCGTCCCTGGGATTCTCCAAGAATACTGGAGTGGGTTGCCATTTCCTTCTCCAATGCATGAAAGTGAAAACTGAAAGTGCAGTCACTCAATTGTGTCCAACTCCTAGCGACCCCATGGACTGCAGCCTATCAGGCGCCTCCGTCCATGGGATTTTCCAGGCAAGAGTACTGGAGTGGGTTGCCATTGCCTTCTCCAGAGTACGACTACAACACCCATTTGCTGTAACATAACTGCAACCAACCATCTTATAGATAAATGCATGTGGTCACAAGGAGATGAGATTAAATTTGAGAATTACAGCTCTAACTTATTACATTATTTTCATGTGCCAAGTTCTGCTCTAACTTACGGAAAACAAACAGACAAAAACCACTCTTGTATTCCTTAGAGCAGCCAGCCACTGGAAAAAGATAATATCATATATCAGAGGTAGAGAAACAGAGAAGTTAAATGAACTCTCTCAGTCCATAAGGCAGTAAATTTCACTGTTGAGATTTTAACCCAGGTAGTTTGGATACAATTGTACAATATATGTGTTTAGCAAAACCCCTTATAATGATGTCCAAGAACCTTCTGTATAAAAATCAGGATATAATTGGCTTTGAAGAATTCAGTTTCACTCTACTCTCATTTGATATTTTAAATGTTTCTTAATATCATAACTAAGGTCTGTTAACAATTAAAAGAAAATATTTTGGAATGCTCCTATTTAGACAGTATAAGAAATATAATATTTATTAAATTCATGTACTAAAGAGAAGTGATTATAATGTGAAGTTGCTTTTTCTGTAGAATTTGGGATCACCTAAATTGTGATGAAAATAGTAAGATTTATATTGAATAGTTATATACTTAATTATATAATTAAATTATTTTTAAAATATAGGTTATTCAATTTAATATTTAAGCATAATTAATAATTATATGTAGAAATACTTATTTTAATTTTTATCTGCATTTTCACACACAAACATAATGAGCTCTGTGAGGATGGGATTTTGTTTTTGAATAACTTTAGTCACTGCTGTATTCTTAGCATAGGCAAAACGCTGTCATAAAGTCAATACCCCAAGATATTTATTGAATAGATGAGTGAATTCTTTATATAAAATCCAAGAGAATGATTGGAAACATGCTTTTATTAACCAAATCATTTACTTAGAGAATTAGAAAATGCAGAAAAATATATTTGTCTTGTGATCAGGAAGAAGCAGGGGCCTTTATTGAAAGAAAATGTGGAACTGAGGCTAAAAATAAAGCCCACAAAAACAAGCAAGCAAGTAAGATACAAACAAAAATCAGTAGCTCTCTAATTCTTTCTTTGAAAATGAATGCCCAGAGAGCCCTCTAGGCTCCTCTGTCCATGGGGATTCTCCAGACAAGAATACTGGAGTGGGTTGCCATGCCCTCCTCTAGGGGATCTTCCTAACCCAGGGATCAAACCCAGGTCTCCCACATTGCAGGCAGATTCTTTACAGTCTGAGCCATCAGGAAAGCCCATGAATACTGGAGTGATAGGGATAGGAGTAGCCTATCTCTTCTCTAGGGGACCTTCCTGACCCAGGAATCAAACCAGGTCTCCTGCACTGCAGGCAGATTCTTTACCAGCTGAGCTACCAGGGAAGCCCCTCTAATTAATGAATGCCATAAATAGAATTTTTTATATATTTCAAAAAAATACATCAATATCTCATGTAAAATAATAGCTCCATATAAAACCCCAAATATTTCCCTACTCTCCCCAAAGGATATGCTCATGCCTAAATAAGGTGTGTTGGGGCTTCCCAGGTGGCACTTTTGGTAAAGAATCCACCTGCCAATGCAGGCGATGCAAGAGAAGCATATCCATTCCCTGGGTCTGAGAGATCCCTTGGAGCAGGGAATGGCAACCCACTCCAGTGTTCTTGCCTGAAAATCCCATAGACAGAGGAGCCTAGTGGGCTCCAGACCTTGGCGTCTCAAAGATTGAACATGACTGATGGACTAAGCACGGGTGCACACATGCACACACACACAGTAGCTGTGTAACTCTGAAGAGAAACCCTCTGGGTGAAGAACCTAGCATGGAGTGAGATTTAGATGTGTCACCTTGTCATACGGTCAGTGAATCGTGACCTGGCTGTCTAATCTGCTGATAACTATACAACCCTGACTTCTGCTAAAATGGCAGCTGCATGGATGCTAAGTTGCTTCGGTCATACCTGACTCTGTGTGATCCTATGGACTGTAGCCTGCCAGGCTCCTCTGTCCATGGGATTCTCTAGGCAGGAAAACTGGAGTGGGTTGCCATGCCCTCCTCCAGGGGATCCTCCCAACCCAGGGATTGAACCCACATTTATTACTGTCTCCTGCATAAGCAGGCGGGTTCTTTACCATTGGTGCCACTTGGGAAGCTCATAAGCCTGGATTGTTTGCTTCCTGTAAGCAGTAAAGCCCACTTCCTGGAACTTTCACAATCAAATAAGAATGTATCCAATACTTAGAATTTGATCCAGATATGGCCAACCAGTCAACATCACTTAGAGACTTTGCTTTCTAAACATGGGACTGAAATTGCCTTTTTCTGCTTAAAAACAAACAAACAAAAACACCTACCTTTTCCAGGCCTCTCCCTTACTTTACATAGCATAACCTGTATTTTCTGCCTGACAGTGAAACTTTTTCTCAGCATTCTATCTTTATCCCTTCAGTCTTTATTTTCTTTTGACATAGCTGACTATTTAGTAAATTGCAAAATTGTCTACCTCACCACCAAATGCAATCACCATAAAATTTCTCTATATATAAAGTGTAGAAATAGAAAGCAATAAACAATGGTCACTAGCAAGAAACATATTCTTGGCAACAAGAGTACATTTTGTTGTTTTCGTGGAGGTGGAGAGAACCCATATGCTGATTTACCTTGCCTTTTCTATCTAGAGTGCTTTTTTATGCAATGACCAAAGGACATTAAATAGAGCAGCAGATTCTTATTTTGAAAGTGATACTATTTGGAAGCCTATTTCCTGTTGGGCTGGTTATAGGCATTTAGGAGTTGCTTTAAATATTAAGAAATAGTGTGCTCCTTTCTTGTCAGAATTGAAAATTTCACAGTAACAGACTCTTAACACCTTATGTGGCCATTTGTCATTTCAGTCAGAAGGACTCCATTGCCTCACAGTCAGCGTTAGATTTCTTGTTAAGGAAGTGATAGTTGAATCTGCATATCAGACTTGTGGTTTCCTATTTCCAACCAATCATCAGACCTCCAATCTGTGGCTTCCACCTTAGTTAGTCCCTTCCCTAGATCAACATGAAATAACACACTCCCTTAAGAAGCAGTGCTACTTGGCTTTCTGACACCCAGGACACTTGTACATGGATTTTCCTTATCGGGAGAGAAATTTACAAAGAGAAGGTTTAAAAATAATTCTGGAAGGCCCTCCATCCCTTCAGTTTTCTCAAATATCACTGTTTCTCATCTACTTTCAGCTGTCTGGAAGCATTGACCAGAGGCATAAAGAATCTTTATTGAAAACTACATAACTTTTATTTTTGCTTTCAGATGACCTCCTTTTGTTGTAGTCTGTTGTATTCCTGTAGTACTGCAACTCATAAAAAGTAGAAAACAAAATTCAATAACCAGATGTTTTTCTACTATGTCTTTTAGGGATATATCCTTTAAAAACTGCATAATAATGATGCAAATAAATCTATAAAATTCTACCAAAGGAAATAAAAGATGAACTAAAGAAACAGAAAGAAAAGTGCTATTCCTGGATGAGAAGATTTAATGTTACCTATTTTCCCCAAAGTAATTTGTAAATTTAACACAGAACAAATTTTAAGGAAATTGTCAAACTGACTCCAAAATTCAACTGAAAGATAAAAGACTAAAAGTATCCAAAAAGCCATGAAAAAGAATGGTGAGAAAGAATTATACCAGATATGAATATGTAAGTTCCCTGGTGGTCTAGTGGTTAGCATTCAGCATTCTCACCGCCATGACCTGGGCTTGATTCCCGGTCAGGGAAATACCTATTTAGTCTTTCCTCATGGCTCAGATGGTAAAGAGGCTGCCTGCAATGCAGGAGACCAGGTTCAATCCTGGTGGGCTACAGTCCATGGAGTCACATAGAGTCCAACATGACTGAACGATTAAGACATACACATGAATATTTATGTAACATGTATAAGAAAGAAAGAAAGTGAAGTCACTCAGCTGTATCTGACTCTTTGCGACCCCATGGACTGTAGCCTACCAGGCTCCTCTGTCCATGGGATTTTCCAGGCAAGAATACTGGAGTGGGTTGCCATTTCCTTCTTCGGGAGATCTTCCCAACTCAAGGTTTGAATCCAGGTTGCAAGCATTGTAGGCAGATACTTTACCGTCTGAGCCACCAGGGAACAGGTATAAGCATATATATCAAATTAAAATACACAGTAATTAAAATAGTTATAATTATTTGAAGGCAAGGCAAAGAGATCAATAAAAAGAAGCTTTAAAAAAAAACAGACATAAATATGTTTAGAATATAACAAAGTTGACTTTCAAAGACATAGGACAGGCTATTTAACAGATATAGGTTAGGACAATGATCTATCTACTTGGAAAAAATCAAATTTGAATTTCATTTTATACACAAATAAATGTAATTATAGTTGCCCTAAAGAGCTAGAAATGAAATGTCACATTTGTTGCTGCTGTTGCTTAGTTGCTTCAGTCAAGTACGAGGACCTGTGTGCGACTTTATGGACTGCAGCCTGCCAGGCTCCTCTGTCCATGGGATTCTCTAGGGAAGACTACTGGAGTGGATTGCCACGCACTCATCCAGGGGATCTTCCTGACTCAGAGATCAAACCCAGGTCTCCTGCATTGCAGGCAGATTCTTTACCACTGAGCGACCAAGGAAGCCCTTATTTAAAATCATATAAAAGAATGGGACAGATGTTAAGCCTGTGTACTCATTAGTTCAAGCTCCTTAGAAAAAACCAGAACACTTGCTAGTGCATAGCAAGGAACCTCTTTCTAACTCAGGATCTTGCCCCTCTTAGTGCCTCAAGTAAACCAGTTTCACATTTCAGAGTCTGTCTCACAATACTGCACAGGCTTTTGCACCATTTTAAGAAATAGATGGGGAAATAGTGGAAATACTGTCAGACTTTATTTTGGGGGGCTCCAAAATCATTGCAGATGGTGACTGCAGCCATAAAATTAAAAGACACTTACTTCTTGGAAGAAAAGTTATGACCAAGCTAGATAGCATATTGAGAAGCAGAGACATTACTTTGCCAATAAAGGTCCATCTAGTCAAGGCTATGGTTTTTCCAGTGGTCATGTATGGATGTGAGAGTTGGACTGTGAAGAAAGCTGAGTGCCGAAGAATTGATGCTTTTGAACTGTGGTGTTGGAAAAGACTCTTGAGAGTCCCTTTAACTTCAACCAGTCCATTGGTTGGATCCAGGAGATCCAACCAGTCCATTCTGAAGGAGATCAGCCCTGGGATTTCTTTAAAAGGAATGATGCTAAAGCTGAAACTCCAGTACTTTAGCCACCTCATGCGAAGAGTTGACTCATTGGAAAAGAGTCTGATGCTGGGAGGGATTAGGGGCAGGAGGAAAAGGGGGCGACAGAGGATGAGATGGCTTGATGGCCTCAGTGACTTGATGGATGTGAGTCTGAGTGAACTCCGGGAGTTGGTGATGGACAGGGAGGCCTGGAGTGCTGTGATTCATGGGGTCGCAAAGAGTCGGATACGACTGAGCGACTGAACTGAACTGAACTGAAGAAAGGGTGGAGATGATATTAAGAATAAAATGCTCCTGGTAATGAAGCAGTGTTGTGCTATGGTGTGCTGTGCTTAGTAGCTCAGTGTTGTCCGACTTTGCAACTGCATGGACTGTAGCCTGCTAGGCTAGTCTGTCTGTGGGGATTCTCCAGGCAAGAATAATGGAGTGGGTTACATGGCCTCCTCCAGGAGATCTTCCCAACCCAGGGATAGAACCCAGATTTGTTGTATTGTGGGCTGATTCTTTACCATATGTGCCACCAGGGAAACCCAAGAATACTGGAGTGTGTAGCCTTTCCCTTCTCCAAGGAAACTTCCTGACTCAGGAATCAAACTAGGGCCTCCTGCATTGCAGGCAGATTCTTGACCAGTTGCGCTACCAGGGAAGCCCATTGTTAGCACTCTCTTTTTTTCTTCCTTTAATGCTGCTTAACCATTTTTGTCAGCATCATTTTCTTCTACTGTTGGTACCCTTCTTTTCACCCCAGCAAACAAGCAGTTTTGAATTTTATTAATATATTTTAGTGATCTTAGATTATAAGAGAATATTTTTCCATGTCTTGTATATATAAATTGCCTGGAAATAATTCACGTCCTTTGTCCATACCTTAATTTATCATTGAGATCTGGTACATGAAAGCTAGATCTATACCTATACCTATTAATACATCTATATCTATATTTGTATCTCCACCTATATCTAAATTAACTGTAGCCCAAATAGTCCTGCATAAATAAAACCACAAAGTGTTAGTAAACCATAACCTTGTATTTAGCCTGCAAGTCTGAAAGCCCACCCATCTTGTTGGTCAGATTAACCCTGTTCCATGCATCTCTTGCTTTCCTTTCAGTCTAGGAAGGCTCTTTTCATGATCCTGGCAGAAGCACAGGATGACAGGAAGAAATATGCAGGGTTTTCTTGATTCTGGGCTTAGATCTAGTACATGTTTCCTTCTGTCCTATTTTATTGCTTATAGCAATTCATATGGCCAAGCCCAGTGTCAAGAAGTTCTTCAAGATTTCTCTTTCAGAGGGACCATAGATCACAAAGCAAACAGTACAGATCAGGGAGGAGTGGAAAGCTGGAGCTAGGAATGCCATCAACCATAGGATAAAATAACTGTCTCCACTGAGATCTGTGCTCACTCTTGTGGTCTTGGGAGTAGAGTCTGTTATAAGAAAATAGAAAGAAGGAGAACTTGGAGAGATAATATTAATTGGTATTAGAATTATACCAGATCATGTGCTTAAACATAAAAGAAAGACTGTTATTTTTGTAGACAGCTTTAAGAAGAGGCGTATGAACTATTTAAAGAGAGATACTTTCACTGATCATGTATGCAGAGGTCCACAAGTGCCAGCTCTCAAGTTCCCCCTTTTTCCTGGAGCTTAGAGTGTACTCTGTGGTATTAGAAATGAGTAAACAGCAGGCACACAGTCTGCTGCAGGCAGAGAGAATATTAAATACATTATCCAGAAAGTGCCCGAGGGTTCATATATCTATCCAGCTAATTCAAACTGGAAGTGACTCTTCTCACTGAAAGGAGAGTAGTATAAACTATTCTTTTGCTGCAGGGCTTGCAGAGAATACAGATGAAGAAGAAAATAGGTGGAAGCTGTCCAATTCCCCCAAATGGAGAAAAATGTTATTCCTTAGTCATTAATTGTACTTTTACCCTCCTTTAATACGTAGAAAAACTCCATGTAACAATTCAATAGAATTAATTTTAATCAACTATGACCTCATTATTTCTCTTGGTGGAAAAAAAAGGACTCAATCAATATTTACTCAAAAAATGCAGAAAGCAAAGTAGAGAGAATATTCTTAAAATAGTAATAGTAAAGACTTGACATAGGGAAATGAATCTAAAACAGAAATGTTAGAGGACAGAATAGTGGGATGAACATACAGATATCAATAAACCATTAGGAGAATACAGAGAAATATGTCCTAGAGTTTGTCAACTTACAGGAGTCAGCCTTAACCTCAGCTCCTATTGTATAATCCTGCCTTTCAAATATACATACATCTATATATACTCTTAAGGAACACTATCATAAAATGTTTATAGTTCTCATTAGTTTTAAATACATAATTAGTTTGTCATATTTTGTGATACCAAAAGCAAAGGAACCCCTCCAATTATTGTTGCTAAATTATTATAGACTATTAATACGTGTATTGTTATTAATAGCCCAGTTAGAAACAAAATGCTAGTTAACAGTAGGAACTCTAGAGCTGGTCAGCCTGGTTCATTTCACTCTTCTACCACTTACTAACTTTGTAGAAGCACATAAGCTATGTAACTTTATGATTTAGTGTCTCATGTGTCATATGTATACATAATGAGGCTATCTATCCACAGGATTTCTGTGAGGGCAAAACATTTAAGATGGAGCTTGGAAAGTACCTGATAAATTAAAATGATTAAATAAATTATAGAAAAATTAATGCATTGTTATTATTAATATCAATTTTTATATTGAGAATGAAACAAAGAAAGGGAAAAATAAAGTTAACCCCTGTCTTGCAGAAAAAAAAAAAAAAAGTCGTACATAGCTTATTCTCCGAGAGATATGTAATCAGTTGTAAAAGGCTCTTAGTGATAATTACCTACTATGCATTTAGGAATTTATAAATGAAACATATAGTAAAGCTGACATAATCAAGACTTTTCCTCTCTTTGTAGGATTGCATACAATTTTTCCTATGCAAATAGCTCAGTTGTTTTTAATAATTCAAAATTAAAAATGGCAAAAGTGGTCTCACTTATTAAATTAAAAATACACAAGTTTTTTTTTATCTTACAACTTGGGCTTACCCAGTGGCACTAGTAGCAAAGTTTATGTCTCCTCTGGAATATAGGAGACATACAAAGACATGGATTGATACCTGGGTCAGAAAGATCCTCTGGAGGAGGGCATGGCAACTCACACCAGTATTCTTGCCTGGAGAACTCCATGTACAGGAGAGCTTGGCAGTCTATAGTCCACAGGGTTGCAAAGAGCCAGACAGGACTGAAGTGACTTACTGCTGCTAAGTCGCTTCAGTCATGTCTGACTCTGTGCGATCCCACAGACGGAAGCCCACAATCAGAAGCCCACCAGACTACCGTCCCCGGGATTCTCCAGGCAAGAACATTGGAGTGGGTTGCCATTTCCCTCTCTAATGCATGAAAGAGAAAAGTGAAAGTGAAGTCGCTCAGTCGTGTCCAACTCTTAGTGACCCCATGGACTGCAGCCTACCAGGCTCCTCCGTCCATGGGATTTTCCAGGCCAGAGTACTGGAGTGGGATGCCATTGCATTCTCCGGAAGTGACTTAGCACAGCACAAATAAAATAACATGTATTTGGAAATTGAATGTCCACTTTTAAATAATGGTGTATCTAAGAAACCATAACAAGGAAAATTAGAATATATTTGTAATAGGATAAAAATGAATGAAGAATTTGCCCTAATTTGTTGCATGCAGGTGAAGCTGATTAATGCAATTAAATACAATGCAAAAGATGAATGAAAACAAATACTGGACACTAGCATAAAATTTTGTGAAATTTGAACACAACCTTTAGTTTATAATACTGTATCACGTGTTAAATTCCTGTTTTTGTTTTTTGCAAGATAGTGTTTCATTATATTCTCAGAATTGCATTAAAAATTTAAGCCTTATTTCAATTTTTAAATCACTAAGATGATAAATTTTTTAGATTTTCAATAGTAATATTTGATGTCAAAATACACAGAACTATATCAAAGTTTTGAGTGAATATAAATTAGAAATCTACTATTCTATTCATACTAAGTCAAAAAAGTGGAATCAAAATGTCATAATTTTTTTAAATCTAGGCAGAAATTCATACATTTTCTAAAAATATACATATTATATTATAGATATAATATAGGTGTGTGTGTATACAAAAGCTTTTCTATGATGCTTGATAAAGAACAACAGCAACAGCACAACAAGAAAAAAGAGATGGAGAAATTGGAAAACATAAGTTAAATGAAATGGGAGCACTGAATATTAAATAGAAAAAGTGAAACAGGCTATATAAAAGATCACCATACAGTCCAGTTTTTTTTTAAACATAGCATTTGTATGTTTCAAAGAATTCCAAGATAATTCTGTAATGCATCTGGATTTTAAAAAGTAATTAAAAGCTTTTCTATTAAATGGTAGTTTTAGTGATATGGAAGTCTATTGTTTTATTTTGATTAATCATGATACAGTGGTATTAAACAAATAATAGTTACATAATTACAATAGTAAAAGATGTTTATCAGTTTTCACAATCAATAGCTAGATTAATAAAAAAGACAATTGCAATTTCCAGTCATAATGGAAACATGAGTAACTTAACGATATAAAATAGCTACATACAATTTGGGAGTTAAGTAGAGTGGAAGTGGAAGTACATACAACAACAGCTTTATAGAAGTTCCCTTGTATATTATTTTCCATTGTTGCTTTTAACGTTTTATTTTTGTATTTTGTCATTTTGATTACTATGTGTCTCGGTTCATTCCTTCTTGGGTTTGTTCTGTTTGGGACTCTCCACACTTTCTGGACTTTGTCAACTACTTCTATCAGATGTTAGGGAAGTTTTCAGCTATTATTTCTTCAAACATTTTCTTGGATCCTTTTTCTCTCTCTCTCTTTCTAGGACCCCTATAACGTGAATGTTGGTGCATTTAATGTTGTCCCAGAGGACTTTTAAGCTATCTTCATGTTTTTATTTTCCATTCTTACTTTTCCAAATTCTGTTCTGTGACAGTAATTTTCACCATTCTGTCCTGCAGGTCATTTATGTATTCTTTAGCATCAGTTATTTTGCTAATGATTCCTTCTGGTGTATTTTTCATCACTGTTCTTTAGTTCTTCTAAGTCTTTGGTAAATATTTATTTTATCATCACAATATTTGCCTCTGTTATTTTTCCAAGATCCTAAATAATCTTCACTATCATTATTCTGAATTCTTTTTCTGGAAGATTGCCCATCTCCATTTCATTTGGTTGTTTTTATGGGGTTTTACCGTGTCCCTTCATTTGAGACAAAACCCTATGCTTTTTAATTCTCATTAATTTTCTGTGATGTGGTTTTCCTTCCAGCTGCTGGAGGATTGTGGTTCTCCTTCTTCTGTCTGCTCTCTGGTAGACAAGGCTAAGAGGCCTGTGTAAGTTTCCTGATACAAGAGAGGCCAATGACTGAAAAAAACAGTCTTGCTCTAGTGGGCAGGGCCATGCTCAGTGAAACTTTAATCCACCTATCCACTGATAGGTGGGGTTGCTCTCCCTCCCTGTTAGTTGACTGAGGTGACCCAGCCCTGGGGTCTATGGGCTCTTTGGTAGGGTTAATGGTGATCTTCAAGGAACTTCAAAAGGACTCACACCAAGGATCCCATTCCAGGACTGCTGCTGCCAGTGTCCCTGTTCCCCACACCATCACAGAAGACTCTTCAACACTAGTAAATAGGTCTGGTTCAGTCTTCTGTGGGGTCACTGCTCCTTTCTCCTGGGTCTTGGCATGCACAAGATTCCGTTCCCTCTAAGAGTGTAGTCTCTGTTTCCTCCAGTCCTGTGGAAGTCCTGTAATCAAATACTACTGGACTTAAAAGTCAAATTCCCTGGGGATTCCCAGTCCTTTTGCTGAATCCCCAAACTGGGAAGCCTGACATGAAGATCAGAACCTTTGCAACAGTGGGAGAACTTTTTTGGTATTATTATTCTCCAGATTGTGGGTCGCCCACCCAGAGAGTATAGGATTTGATTTTACTGTGTTTTTGCCCCTCTTATCACTTTGTTGTGGCTCCTTCTTTGTTTTTGGATGTGGGGTGTCTTTTTTGTGGGTTCCAGTATACTCCTGTCGATGGTTGTTTAATGGTTATTTGATTTTGATGCTCTTATGGGAGGAGGTGAGTTCATGTCCTTCTACTCCACCATCTTGAACTGGAAGCCAGTGTTTTCATTTTTTATATAATGATTTTTAATTAAAAGGAAAATAAAACAAACTCTTACAGGATGCTTGAGGCTTTGTTCCTCTTGCCTGAGTTTTTGAAACTAGAGCCTATTATACAGAGTGAAGTAAGCCAGAAAGAAAAACACCAATACAGTATACTAATGCATATATATGGAATTTAGAAAGATGGTAACAATAACCCTGTATACGAGACAGCAAAAGAGACACTGATGTATAGAACAGTCTTTTGGACTCTATGGGAGAGGGAGAGGGTGGGATGATTTGGCAGAATGACACTGAAACATGTGTAATATCATATATGAAATGAGTCGCCAGTCCAGGTTTGATGCACGATACTGGATGCTTGGGGCTGGTGCACTGCGATGACCCAGAAGGATGGGATGGGGAGGGAGGAGGGAGGAGGGTTCAGGATGGGGAACACATGTATACCTGTGGCAGATTCACTTTGATATATGGCAAAACCAATACAATATTGTAAAGTTAAAAAATAAAATAAAATAAATGTATACTATTCAATACTCTGGGTAGTGGTGGTGGTGGTGGTTTAGTTGCTAAGTCATGTCCAACTCTTGTGACCCTGTGGACCCCTGCCAGGCTCCTCTGCCCATGGGATTCTCCAGGCAAGAATACTGGAGAGGGTTGCCAGTATGCATATCCACAATTTCCATATAAGATTCTACTTGTCTGGCCCTATTTACTTTCACAACATCTTTTAAGTTCTGTTACCCACATTAGATTAATTCCACCCATCTCTCTGTTGCACTCAAACATTTTGCATTCATTTTTTGAAAAGATTTTGCACTGCTTTCACTACCTGGAATATTCTTTCAGCTGATTCTTGCATAACTGTCTCCTTGTTGAGCTTAGTGTTCAAATTAAATGTATCTTTCTCAGAAGGGATATGTATCATAATATTAGTGATTAGTCTGTTAACATGTATTAGTTGGTGTTAGTATGTTTGGGATCAAGTAACAGTCACTTCAAACCAGATTGTTTTAAATAATTTAAATTTTATGTTATATAAAAGGAAATCTGCAGGTACCAATAGATTTCAGAATTGATTGATGGAGTGGCTTAATGGTATAGAAGAAACCTACATTTAATCTTCCTCTGCACTACAACATCAATCAATTAACTTCTTCCTGACTTCTTATTTGTTGTTATAGAATGGCTCCAAGTGATATGTTTTTCTGTTCACATCAATATGTTTGAGACAAAGAACCTATTAATCTTTGACTCATCCATGAAACAAAATCCTTTCTCTCTTTCTAATTGGACAAACATAGCTCATGTAACCACTATGGGACCTGCAAAGTCACCAGAGGAATATTTGCTAATTGACTATGGTTAAGTAATACTCATGCTGGAACTCTGAATGGAACCATCTTCCCTCTGATCACTTTTTGCTTCACGGTTGGACACATAATGATTATGGTATGTTGAGATGAAATAGTATCTTATGATACCCATTGGTATCTTAGATGGCAATGCAGAGCCTCATCAAACACTTATGCTAAATACACACTCCATGTGTCTCATGCCTCTGTGTCCTTTTCAGTTACAAGGGACAGGTGAAAGCTAATCATTTGCCTCAGATTGTGAGAGCCAACAGTCAGATTACAAAGTATTAACGTTCCTAGTTATAAGTCCTGAGCTTACCAAGAGCTACTATTCCTTCCCAAGTACAAGTATTCCTGCTTCAGCAGCTGCCAGGAGCTCAGCAGCTTGGAAGTCCTTCACATAAATAGCACCTGAAATTACATTGCCTTAATTGTAGCGTGTATGGGCACAACCCTCAGGTATGTGGGTGTGAACTTGCCTTAGTCAGAGACTGGAGAGTCTGTTCCTTCAGATTGGACCAAGTTATAACCATCTTCCCAGATATCAGAGGTACATCACCCTAGCCATGCCCACTGAGCCACTACAATCGTGTTGGACTCTTTGTTACCATATGGACTTTAGCCATGGGATACTAGAATGGGTTGCCATACCTTCCTACAGGGGATCTTCTCGACCCAGGGATCAAAACCCCACATGTCCTACATTTCCTGCATTGGCAGGCTGGTTCTTTACCACTAGCACCATCTGGAAAGTCACCCTAACCATAGTTACCAAAAGAAATCAGCAGAGAACACAGAACACCAAGGACACTGTGCCAAGTAAATTCCTAATGAGTGTTAAAGAAGATACCATTCAGTATAAAATAGATCTTTCACCGATGCAATGCCCATGAATTTAGGCAAAGTTCAGGAGATGGTGAGGGACAGAGAAGCCTGGTGTGCTGTCCATGGGGTCGCAAGGAGTCGGACAAAACTGGATGACCAAACAACAATGAGATGAAATGAGAGAATGAATGTTGGATGGGCAACCAAAAACTATCCCCCAATTTACATTAGACACCCCTAACTTGTCACTTTCTAACAAATTCCTTTATTTTAGATTCTTCATACCACTTAATAATATCTTTATTTATGACTTATTTTATTTATCTTTTGCACCACTATTAATTTTAAGGCTCATGACAAAAAGGAATATATACACGATGTTTCTTAGTATATCTCTAGATATCCCTAGAATAGTTTTGGCTCAAATTACACAATCAATGAATATTCACAAATTAATTTATCTAATAATCAATCAGCTAATGAGCAAATGTACTTCTTGAGAAAAAGAATGTACAAATTAGAAAGTTGTTATATTCTGACTCCATGTATGTGAATGTGGGTTTATACATGTTTATGTGTCTGCATAAATAAATAAATAAATAAATAAAGATCCAGAATTCTTTCCTTTTCAAAATTCTTTTTTGTGGCTGTTATGTAAACTGGCCTATGTCAGTAACAAATCATGACCTGCAAACATTAGTGTTGACTGAAAGATTATTCAGTTCTCACAGGAATTAATCTATGCTTCAGAGAACTGACTACACTATGAGATCTTTTCCAGGATAAATATGAAACTTTCCCTCATCACAGAGATGAATGAAGCCTATTTGCCTACACGGCATGGAAACATCCAGTACATTTTTGTCCTCAATGCATTGAATGAAGAGGAAAGAGTTACTGTAGCTCCAAAAATGTACTATATATTCTGAATGAAGTTATTAAGAATATTTTAGATTCCATCAGGGAAAAATAATAAGTCACAAGTATAAATAAATTATGGCATCATTTAATAAATGGGGAAATTCAATGTGCTCTAGAGACAATTTATTGCAATAAATAGAGCATCTTTTTCTTGCAGTGAATTGTAGTGAATATAAATCAAGGATTATTTTTTTCCTCAAAGAAAAACAGTCACTAATTTCTTGTAAGTTGTACCTGAGGGCCTCATTAGGCTAATACTTGGCTCGAATGTTTCATTATCCTAGCAAGTGTTGTGTTATGGGGCATCTCTGATCCACATTGTTCCTCTTTAAAACCCTCCTCTTTCAGCTTATATGACATCTTGGCCTTGATTCTCCTCATATCATCTGACCTTTGCTCCTCAGTCTTCCTCATGACTTCTTCTAATCATCTCCTAACTGTTGAGGGTTCCCAGAGCTTTCTTCCCAATATAATTGAGAAATTCAAAAAATATTTATTTATCCTAAAATTACTAGTCTTACCATAGTTGACCCCTCGTTTGGTGGCACAGCCTTTCAATCTTCTACTCAAGCTGGAATACTTGGGCTGAAAGCTCAGTGATTTTTTTTCCCTTTCTTCTCACACCCATTTAATTCAAACTCTGTCCTTTTTGTCACCAAAATATATTTTAGTTATTTACTCTTTGTCTATTCCTACCACGGTGCTAATGAATACTGTATTTATCTCTACTTTGAATTGCTTCCACATTTCTCCAGTCAATGTTACTCTGTTCTCCATACAGCTGAGGGACTGAGAATTTCACCGCAAATTCATTTCTTGTACTTTCAAAATTTTTCTAGAATAAGATGGAGTAAAAACTATACATTTAACTAATTAATCATGTCAGATTTTTGCCAAGTTTAATATTCTTAGGATAGGAAACATACCAACTTTGGTTTGTACATGATTTTCAAAAATAAATATTTAGCGACATCTCCGGAGTGTAATGATAAATATGGTATAATATAATATATAGAAAAACAGCATATGATGGTTTCAATGCTAAATTCTTCCTATGCAACTGATATTTAGGTAATCCTCCTAAAGCAATACACATATATTTGAATTAATCTACTCATCTATACAAAAAATACTTCAAGTTTACATGTATATATATGGCTGAGTCCATTTGCTATTCACCTGAAACTATCACAGTATTGCTAGTAGGCTATATTCCAATACAAAATAAAAAGTTTAAAAACAAGGCAAAATTTAAGATTTTCTACCCCCCCCCCACTCAGTGTCTAATACCATGTCTAAGTGAGTTAATTTTTCAAAGCAATGCAATTTTGTCCCAGCTTATCAAAAGAAAAGTATCTTCTATGGCTCTCCTATAAAATATCTGATTTAGTAAATCTCTTTTTTTTTTTTTTTTGGAACCCTCAACATATCTTGCACACTTTAACTTTTCCGTTCTGCTCTTTGACTCACTTTTGAATATCATGTTGTAAACATTCAGTTTCATCCTTCAAACCCTGTAGATCTTTCCAGGCCTAAGTCAATTCTAACCACTTTTTATTAATTCATCCCAGAACTGTTTAGTGCCTAGAGCTATCTATCTCCACTGAACTCAGCAAGTTATCACCATCAGATGAGTTTCATTTGTTAACTAATTGCACACTGGCTGATGCAATTTTTTCAAATTTTTGCTACCATAATCTTAATTTAAATATAGTTTTTTTGTTTTTTTTTTTTTACTATATCACCATATTTTGTTCCCCAGGGCAGACTGTATTTCTTAATTTGTGCTTAGTTACTCTGTCATGTCCAACTCTTTGCGACCCCATGGGCTGTAGCCCAACAGGTTCCTTTGTCCATGGGGATTCTCCAGGCAACAATACTACAGTGAGTTGCCATACCCTATTCCAGGAGATCTTCCCAACCCAGGGATTGAACCCAGGTCTCCTGTACTGAAGGAAGATTCTTTACCAATGGAGCCAACAGGGAAGCCCATTTCTTAATTGCAATTTATTCACTGCCTTCCATGCTTTATGTTGAAGATAAATATTTAACTATGATCACATTACCAAAGACCTCATTTTCCCATGTCTTACTTATACTCAAGTAACACAAAAGTCCAGCTTTGAAATAGTTCAGATTGTTTTCAAAAAGACACATTTAAATAGAGATTATGGGTAAGAAGTTGTACAGCATCTCTGCTACTTCCACTTTTTCATGTAGATCCCTCAGCTTGAAATTACTAAGGGGGGAAAGATCTTTTCAATCCAATTTTACATAGGTATAATTAAGAATTATTTATTATTTATGTTTTACCTGAAAGTTAAATATAACCAGATGCTCTGTACTTTAATCTGTTAAATCTAACAACCCTAACGCCTATAACCCAAACTCAGTTCACACTTTTATGAACACACTCTGCTTTATTGACTATGCCAAAGCCTTTGACTATGTCAATCACAATAAACTGTGGAAAATTCTGAAAGAGATGGGAATACCAGACCACCTGATCTGCCTCTTGAGAAATTTGTATGCAGGTCAGGAAGCAACAGTTAGAACTGGACATGGAACAACAGACTGGTTCCAAATAGGAAAAGGAGTGTGTCAAGGCTGTATATTGTCACCCTGTTTATTTAACTTATATGCAGAGTACACCATGAGAAACGCTGGACTGGGAGAAACACAAGTTGGAATCAAGATTGCCAGGAGAAATATCAATAACCTCAGATATGCAGATGACACCACCCTTATGGCAGAGAGTGAAGAGTAACTAAAAAGCCTCTTGATGAAAGTGAAAGTGGAGAGTGAAAAGTTGGCTTAAAGCTCAACATTCAGAAAACGAAGATCATGGCATCCGGTCCCATCACTTCATGGAAAATAGAATGGGAAACAGTGGAAACAGTGTCAGACTTTATTTTTCTGGGCTCCAAGTTCACTGCAGATGGTGACTGCAGCCATGAAATTAAAAGACGCTTACTCCTTGGAAGGAGAGTTATGACCAACCTAGATAGCATATTCAAAAGCAGAGATATTACTTTGCAAACAAAGGTTCGTCTAGTCAAGGCTATGGTTTTTCCTGTGGTCATGTATGGATATGAGAGTTGGACTGTGAAGAAAGCTGAGCACTGAAGAATTGCTGCTTTTGAACTGTGATGTTGGAGAAGACTCTTGAGAGTCCCTTGGACTGCAAGGAGATCCAACCAGTCCATTCTGAAGGAGATCAGCCCTGGGATTTCTTTGGAAGGAATGATGGTAAAGCTGAAACTCCAGTACTTTGGCCACCTCATGCGAAGAGTTGACTCATTGGAAAAGACTCTGATGCTGGGAGGGATTGGGGACAGGAGGAGAAGGGGATGACAGAGGATGAGATGGCTGGATGGCATCACTGACTCGATGGACGTGAGTCTCAGTGAACTCCGGGAGTTGGTGATGGACAGGGAGGCCTAGCGTGCTGCGATTCATGGGGTTGCAAAGAGTAGGACACGACTGAGTGACTGATCTGATCTGATCTGAATCTTGTATAAATATGTATATTTCCCATATATGTTCATATACATATAATACATATATTATATAACTATATCTGTTAGATAGTTAGAATAGGAAAAGTGAAAGTAGCTCAGTCGTGTCCGACTTTTTTTGATCCCATGGACTCTACAGTCCATGGAGTTCTCCAGGCCAGAATACTGGTGTGGGCAGCCTTTCCCTTCTCCAGGGGATCTTCCCAAACTAGGGATTGAACCTGAATAGGAAAAAGGAGACCTAAATGGCAGTAGCTAAAAGACAAAGAAAGGAAAAAAAAAAAATGTGAAAATGGAAAAAAAGAAAATCCGAGGACTTGAGTGAGAACCTCAGGTGAAACAAACAGCCCTCCTGGCTGGCCCAATTTACATAAGGCAGGCCCAGGGGGAGGAGAAAAAAAAAAGAAAACATATAAAAAGAGGAGCCAAGATTTAGCCTCTCCTTTGGGGTCAGCCTGCCTTTGCACCTCAAAGATGTACTTTCCTTTGCTTGCCAAATAAAACTCTGATCTGTCACAGAGTTTTAACACTGGTTTGCTGTTTCAAACCTCTGCTGCAGTGAGACAGAAACGAGGAAATTACACACTCCCTAGACATACGTGATGCCATGATTCAGATTTAACCTGGCTGAAACAACCTCAGCTCAGCCCCAGTGAGGTGGAGACCAAGCATAGCAGAAGACCAACTTGGCAAAACCTCACGTGGAGAAAGCTGAATGAGAAGGAAGCCCAGTGCAGTGGAAGTGATGGAAAGCCCATTGTGCTGGAAATCAGGTTAGCAAAAACACACTCAGCAGAAAGTTCACACCTCTCAGTCTCAGGTTCCAGAAGACCTCCAGTTAAGGTAGGAGGTCCTCACCCCTGTGGATGGAAGGACATATGGCTAACAAAATTTTAATTCCTTTACAATCTCTTGTTTACACGAGTGGCAGTGGATGCGATTGAGGGACTCTGGTAGGGGCTACTCCCCCGTGTGTCCCAAAGACTCCACTATCTTCTGCGCCCCAGTAACTATTCCCCAAGCGGGTGAGCATTCTTTTGTCCTTAACCTCCTTTGTGTCAAGGATCAGGACAATGGAAATTGAGCACAGGTCAGGCATTTAACAGATTTTCCAGCAAGTTGTAAATAGGGGTTCCTTGGCAAGTTCTTCCCACTGCTTTTTCCTCCCATTCTTCAGGTCCTGTTTCCATCTATGCCACTAATTGGGCAGGTCATCATCTTTCCATTTCTCAAAGTTGTGTTTTAAACTGTTTACCTAAGATTGTGACTCAAACCCACATTGCAGGGACTGTGCTATGCTTAATCACTCAGTCATGACTTACTGGGACTTGAGCCCAGACAAAACACAAGGTGCCTGGTTTCAGGACCTAGTGAAACTTAGGCTCTTGATATCTCATTGCAAAAAGAATTCAGTGAGAGACACAGCAATAGGTAAGAGATAAATTTGTTTGGATTCAGAGAGAAGCACAATTCACAGAGTGTGTGCCCTCACAGAGGGTGAGTGTGGCGGCCATGAAATGTGGGGTTAGTTTTTGTAAGCCGGGTAATTTAGTACGCTAATGATTGGGAGGATCATTCCAACAATTGGGGAACCACCAACTCCTCGGTCTTTTGATAGTGCCTTGGAACTGTCATGATGCCTCTGGGTGTGTCATTTAGCTTGCAGATTGAGGATCAAGGTTTAGTTGAATTTGACTTGTTTTGCCATCTTGGGCACATTTGATTTTAATGCGTTTATTTTGTACCATTGTGCTATATCATTCTTTCAAAAATTGTGCCCTGCCCCCTTCCCTCCTGTTTCATCCTCTTTTCCTGAGCCCCATCCAGGCCCACAGTGTTGCCTGTACAATCTTCTGGAGGGACAACCAGAAAATGGCTAACCCTTGGGAGGGAAATACTGTACAACATCCAATCCCTCTAGAGATTCAGGCCTTCATCTTCCATGTTTCCTAAAACATGTGCAACAACAGGATCCCTCAGCGAACCCACTAGGGCAGGTCACAGGCACACAGTGCCTTCTAAAAGTCCATCTGTTGGTGGCATCCCTTCAAAAGCAACTGGGCTTCAAGGGACAATGTTTGCCACTTTGGGAGTTAGCCCTGCAGGACATTTGGGCCCAAACTCTTATCATTCTTCTCCTAAAGGGACTCAAGTCCTAACTAAAGTCTATCTGGAAAGATGGGCCCCCAAAGGCTCAACTTCATCCCACATGGAAGGGCCCCTACCCTGTAATACTTTCTAGCCCCATAGCAGTCAAGGTAACAGGGCACTGTTCCTGGATTCATGTATCAAGCTGTAGAATAAAATAGAAGAGTACACTCAATACACCTGTGAGCCCCTGGGAGATCCAGATACTTATTCATGACTACAAATGAGTGTCATTCCAATGAACACCACCAAAATTAAATTCTGGGGATAAGATTTCTCAGGGTAGCTCTAAAGAGTCAGTAGAGCTTGGCAAATGTTGTACTCCAAAATAGACAGGAGATAGATCTCCTGATCTCTGAACAAGGAGACTTGAGCCATCTTGAATGAGACATGTTTTTGAGTAAATACCTCCAGCTAAGTTAAAGAAAGTCTCATAGTCCTCAGGAAAATATTCAGATTCTATGGGATCTCTAAGAATGAGCTGGAGAGTTCTAAGGATGGTGACAATCTCTCTTTAGGAGATCCTTCTCCTGGTGTAGGGAAATTTGGAGTGGCTAATGCCTTTACTAATCCCTGTTATCATTGTATTGATACTTCTTATGATTGTTCCATGTATTATCAACCGTATAACCCATTTTGTCTTTGCCTAGGTCAACAAGATACAACATGCAGTACCAATTCAACAAGGATATATAAAACTACAACTGACCATGGAAAATATCAGTAACCCTTAGATGGACACCACTATAAGGACTGTGAGGCTTGAGACTAGCAAGAGGGGGAAGCCCAATGTTCCTCTCCATCTTAGCTCAGAAGGAAGTATCCAGAGAAACCTCGATGCCAGTATTACCAAAGAATTGGGCCTCCCATCTCTTGAGAGAGGAATGTTATGTAGTTAGAATAGGAAAAAGGAGTCCAAACGGCAGTGGCTAAAATACAAAGAAAGGAAAAAGCCCACAAAAATGGAACAAAAGAAAATCCAAAATCCTGAGTCAGAACCTCAGGTGAAACAAGCAGCCCTCCTGGCAAACCAAATTTACACAAGGCAGGCTCAGGGGGAGGAGACAAAGTATATAGAAAGAGGAGCCAAGATTGAGCCTCTCCTTTAGGGTCGGCCCACCCTCACGCCTCGAGGGTGTACTTTCTTTTGCTTGCTGAATGAAACTCCAAACTGTAACCAAGTTGTAAAACTGGTCTGCTGTTTCAAATCTTTGCTGTTTTCAAATCTTTGGAGAGACAGAACCAAGGAAAGTACACACTCCCCTAACATATCTATCTATATTTACATCTATCAATATCTGAAGTTAATGTTTTATGAACTGAATTATGCATGCATGTTCATGCATTTAAGTAAATTTTAAGTAAATATTTAAATTTTAAGTAAATATTATTAGGCTTTATATCACATTCTGTTTTCCCTTTAAATATCATTACTTTAAAACGCTCTCCTTGTAGATATAGCTCATTTAATCTGGCCATGGACTATAATTAACTTAAATTTTTCCCCTGAGGACATTTCAGTTCTTTGTGAAAAAACAGTGCTGAAATTATACTCCTGTTCATGTGCCCATATGTTCCTATGTGGAATTTCTCCAAGGTTTATGTACACCCAGAAGCAAAATCCTGAATTGGGTATATATTTGTTATTCATACATGAAATCGAAACTCATCTATAGTGATTTGTATTCCAATAATTTTATTTTTCACTTCTAGAATTCCCATGGTTTAATCACTAAGTCATATCCAGTTCTTGTGACCCCATGGACTGTAGACTGCCAGACTCCTCTGTCCATGGGATTTCCCAGGCAAGAATACTGGAGTAAGTTGTCCTTTACTTTTCCTGGGGAACTTCTCAACCCAGGGATAGAATTCCTGTGTTTTCCTGTGTTGCTACTTAAAAACAAATGAAACAGTTCTGCTCACTTTTTATAGCCTCTTGATTCTTATACATTGTATATTATAATTATAATTTTCTATTTATTTTACTCTCTATATGATAATTCTAGTATCTGATGTCTTTGTGTGTATAACTTTTCTGTATGAAATTTCTGTTGCCTTCTCTCTTGTAGATGTTTCCAATGTGTTTTGTTAATATTTATTCTGTGGAAACACTAAGGGACAAAGATTGTACATGCTTTAATGAAGATAAAAATTTAATTTGTTTCTATGACATGTTTCAAATAACAGCAACATGAAACAAAATTCATTCATGTGTGTATGCATGTATGTTGATATAGTGACTACTTTATTAGGAAGATGGTTAAGGTCAACTTCATGATGTGTGACCTGTACAGCCACAAAGAGCCCTGCACTGGGTAGAACATCATATGTGGCGTAATGCTCTATTGTCATCATATTAAAATTAGTAGTATTTTTTAAGCAAAGGATCTTATATTTTTATTTTACATTGGATCTCACTGTGATTAGTCCTCAGGATAGTTTACATAAGTTGCATATGACAACATAACCTATAGCCATAAACTTTAAAGAACAACTGCTGACTTTTGTTAAAGGTATTACCATGTCACAGAGACAGAAATAAGTTGGCTTTTTCATTGCTTCAGTTTCTAAGTAGATTGACGTCCCCTTGACCACACTTTCACGGGAACTGAACTTCTTTGAGAGTCCAGGGATATTCAGTTCAGTTCAGTTCAGTCGCTCAGTCGTATCTGACTCTTTGCGACACCATGAATTGCAGTACGCTAGGCCACCTTGTCCATCACCAACTCCCGGAGTTCACTCAGACTCATGTCAATCGAGTCAGTGATACCATCCAGCCATCTCATCCTCTATCGTCCCCTTCTCCTCCTGCTCCCAATCCCTCCCAGCATCAGACTCTTTTCCAATGAGTCAATGCTTCACATGATGTGGCCAAGATACTGGAGTTTCAGCTTTAGCATCATTCCTTCCAAAGAAATCCCAGGGCTGAACTCCTTCAGAATGGACTGGTTGGATCTCCTTGCAGTCCAAGGGACTCTCAAGAGTCTTCTCCAACACCACAGTTCAAAAGCATCAATTCTACCATGCTCAGCTTTCTACACAGTCCAACTCTCACATCCATATATGACCACTGGAAAACCATAGCCTTGACTATACAGACCTTTGTTGGCAAAGTAATCTCACTGCTTTTCAATATGCTATCTAGGTTGATCATAACATTTCTTCCAAGGAGTAAGCGTCTCTTAAATTCATGGCTGCAGTCACCATATGCAGTGATTTTGGAGCCAAAAAATAAAAAGTCTGACACTGCTTCCACTGTTTCCCCATCTATTTCCCATGAAGTGATGGGACCGGATGCCATGATCTTCGTTTTCTGAATGTTGAGCTTTACGGCAACTTTTGCACTCTCCACATTCATTTTCATCAAGAGGCTCTTTTGTTCTTCTTCACTTTCTGCCATAAGGGTGGTGTAATTTGCATATCTGAGGTTATTGATATTTCTCCCAGCAATCTTGATTCCAGCTTGTGCTTCTTCCAGCCCAGCTTTTCTCATGATGTATTCTGCATATAAGTTAAATAAGCAGGGTGACAATACACAGCCTTGATGTACTCCTTTTCCTATTTGGAACCAGTCTGTTGTTCCATGTTCAGTTCTAACTGTTGCTTCCTGACCTACATATAGGTTTCTCAAGAGTCAGGTCAAGTGGTCTGGTATTCCCACCTCTTTCAGAATTTTCCACAGTTTATGGTGATGCACACAGTCAAAGGCTTTGGCATAGTCAATAAAGGAGAAATAGATGTTTTTCTGGAACTCTCTTGCTTTTTCAATGATCCAGCGGATGTTGGCAATTTGATCAGTGATTCCTCTGCCTTTTCTAAAATCAGCTTGAACATCTGGAAGTTTACAGTTCACGTATTGCTGAAGCCTTGCTTGGAGATTGTTAGGCATTACTTTACTGGCATGTGAGATGAGTGCAATTGTGCGGTAGTTTGAGTATTCTTTGGCATTGCCTTTCTTTGGTATTGGAATGAAAACTGACCTTTTCCAGTCCTGTGGCCACTTCTGAGTTTTCCAAATTTGCTGGCATGTTGAATGCAGCACTTTCACAGCATCATCTTTCAGGATTTGAAATAGCTCAACGGGAAGTCCATCACCTCCATTAGCTTTGTTCGTAGTGATGCTTCCTAAGGCCCACTTGACTTCACATTCCAGGATGTCTGGCTCTAGGTGAGTGATTACACCATCGTGATTATCTTGGTCATGAAGATCTTTTTTGTACAGTTCTTCTGTGTATTCCTGTCACCTCTTCTTAATATATTCTGCTTCTGTTAGGTCTATACCATTTCTGTCCTTTATCGAACCCATCTTTGCATGAAATGTTCCCTTGGTATCTCTAATTTTCTTGAAGAGATCTCTAGTGTTTCCCATTTTGTTGTTTTCCTCTATGTCTTTGCATTGATCGCTGAAGAAGGCTTTCTTATCTCTTCTTGCTATTCTTTGGAACTCTTCATTCAGATGCTTATATCTTTCCTTTTCTCCTTTGCTATTTGCTTCTTTTCTTTTCGCAGCTATTTGTAAGGCCTCCTCAGACAGCCATTTTGCTTTTTTGCATTTCTTTTCCATGGGGATGGTCTTGACCCCTGTCTCCTGTACAATGTCACGAACCTCTGTCCATAGTTCATCAGGCATTCTATCTATCAGATCTAGTCCCTTAAATCTATTTCTCACTTCCACTGTATAATCATAAGGGATTTGGTTTAGGTCATAACTGAATGGTCTAGTGGTTTTCCCTACTTTCTTAAATTTAAGTCTGAATTTGATAATAAGGAGTTCATGATCTGAGCCACAGTCAGCTCCTGATCTTGTTTTTGTTGACTGTATAGAGCTTCTCCATCTTTGGCTGCAAAGAATATAATCAATCCAATTTCAGTGTTGACCATCTGGTGATGTCCATGTGTAGAGTCTTCTATTGTGCTGTTGGAAGAGGGTGTTTGCTATGACCAGTACAGTTTCTTGGCAAAACTCTATTAGTCTTTGCCCTGCTTCATTCCGTATTCCAAGGCCAAATTTGCCAGTTACTCCAGGTGTTTCTTGACTTCCTACTTTTGCATTCCAGTTCCCTATAATGAAAAGGACATCTTTTTTGGGTGTTAGTTCTAAAAGGTCTTGTAGGTCTTCATAGAACCATTCAACTTCAGCTTCTTCAGCATTACTCGTTGGGGCATAGACTGGAGTTACTGTGATATTGAATGGTTTGCCTTGGAAACGAACAGAGATCATTCTGTCGTTTTGGAGATTGCAATCAAGTACTGCATTTGGACTCTTTTGTTGACCATGATGGCTACTCCATTTCTTCTAAGGGATTCCTGTCCGCAGTAGTAGATATAATGGTCATCTGAGTTAAATTCACCCATTCCAGTCCATTTTAGTTCGCTGATTCCTAGAATGTTGACGTTCACTCTTGCCATCTCCTGTTTGATCACTTCGAATTTGCCTTGATTCATGGACCTGACATTCCAGGTTCCTATGCAATATTGCTCTTTACAGCATCAAACCTTGCTTCTATCATCAGTCACATCCACAACTGGGTATTGTTTTTTCTTTGGCTCCATCCCTTCATTCTTTCTGTAGTTCTTTCTCCGCTGATCTCTGGAAGCATATTGGGCACCTACTGACCTGGGGAGTTCCTCTTTCAATATCTGTTGGGGGCCTGAGTGAGGTATTCCGCCCGTGACAAAGGTCATGAGGAAGGAGGCTCGACATATGCAAAGGTGGGATCGAGCCTCAGGAGTCCCCCTGGAAATCCTCAAGCATCTACCCCCATAACCAGAGCCTGCCTACTTTACTACTTTGTGCTCTCACCTACATCTCTGACTTTACGGGGGGCTGTCCCCCACCACCTCTTTCGGAGAAGGAGTTAACTTAGAGCTCCAGTTAATAATAATTCCTGGGCGTGATAAGAGTGTTTTAACCTACAAACTCCTCTGAAGTTTCTCTAGCCTGCCTGACAGGCTTGTCCGGCCACATGTGATTGCTTACAGCCTCCCAACCGTGAGAGGCACGAGATGCTTTAAACCTTCTAAAAACAGGTTTCTTAGAAAAATTAGAAAACTATAAGTATAAGTATAGTGGGCTGATTAGAAATTGTGTTGGTGAAGGGTTTTTCATTTGTTGAGCCAATGTTTGTTGCTAAGTCTCCACATCCCCTGCCCTTACACACATTAATGAATATATAGAAGAAATAAGTATTAACCTTTGATGTTAATCACGTTAGACCTTAGGCTAAGTAAATTCTTTCCTTAACTGAAACCCACTACACCCTCACCCTATAGGAATATAACTTTATTTGGGCGGTGTCTGTTTTAAGAATAATCACCCCTGGAGAAATAAGTGTCCTGGTTGACTGACCATTGTCACAAGGAGAGGGTCATAAATTGTCAGCAGGCCACCTGGCCAGAAGATGATGTAACACCCCTAAGACCTTTGTATGCATTTGTGTGAAGCACCTGACTTTGATAAAAGTCAGGACTGCTGTCCCCAAGTGACTTTTGTATAACATCTCAGTGTATAAAAACAGACTCTGGAAAATAAAGAATTAGGATCAGTTTCTCGAAATACTGGTCTCCCCATGTCGCTCTCTCTCTCACTCTGGCTGAGTCTCCATCTGGAGCGCGGAACCCACCATGCTTACTAATTATGCCTGGGCTTCTAAGATCCGACCGGGGAGGCCTCAGTGTCTCCTCTCCTTCGGGAGAACGGAAGGATGCCTGTGGCCTACGTAAGTGGTGCAAACTTCTTGTCTTGAAGTTTTATTGGTCTCCCACGTAAACCAAGCTACTCAGCCTCTTTTCTCCACTGAATTTCCTCACTGAGCTAGCCTCATCCTATTACTCTTTATATCTTTAATTAATATCTAATTGAAGCTATTGTATCCTGACCCTCGCCGACGCCGTCCCCGCTTCAAGTACCCTGGATCAGCCGGGGCAGGACCCCGGCAAATATCCTATCATTTTGCCTTTTCATACTGTTCACGAGGTTCTCAAGGCAAGAATACTGAAGAGTTTTGCCATTCCCTTCTCCAGTGAACCACATTGTGTCAGACCTCTCCACCATGCCCGCCCATCTTGGGTCGCCCCACGGGCATGGCTTAGTTTCATTGAGTTAGACAAGGTCCTAGTGTGATTAGATTGACTTGTTTTCTGTGATTATGATTTCAGTGTGTCTGCCTTCTGATGCCCTCTTGCAACACCTACTGTCTTGCTTGGGTTTCTCTTACCCTGGACGTGGGGTATCTCTTCACAGCTGCTCCAGCAAAGCGCAGCCGCTGTTCCTTACCTTGGAAGAGGGGTATCTCCTCACCACCTCCCCTCCTGACCTTGAACGTGGAATAGCTCCTCTAGGCCCTCTGGTTGGTGTGGGGTTGCTCTTCCCGGCTGCCGCCCCTAGCCTTGGGTGTGGGGCAGCTCCTCCCTGCAGCTGCCCCTGGCCTCGGGCGGGGGTAGCTCCTCTGGGCTGCTCCTGTCGCAGCCTGGCACTCTCGGCCACTGTCCCTGACCTCGGATGCGGATCACTCCTCTTGGTTGCCGCCTCTGTCCTGGGACGTGGGGTAGCTCCTCTCAACCATGCTCTGCGCACCGTCGCAGCCACCCATGCTCTGCGTGCCATCGATTAGATCTCTCTATCTCTGTTCCCTCTCTCTAGCAAATAATGTTAGTGATATGCTCAGATTCCTTCCAATCCATTGTAACTTAAAGAGAATCTTCAGAGTGCAAGATTGTTGCTGAGCTGTGAAAGACACCGGGATTCTTGGCCTCCAGAGGAG